>NW_028317940.1:1972500-2215000 GCF_062004578.1 Staurois parvus | reverse complement strand
GATACAAGGCATTTTGACAAGTGGATGACTGCTGGGGGTACATCCCCTAAGCGCACACATAATGAATAGGGGGGGCACACAGTTTGGCTTCTTTGCCCTGGACGCTGGATGCCCCGGCACTGCCTGACCCCCCTCTTGATCCAGCAATGTCCACGAAAGCCTCGGTTCTCCGGGGACTCTCACTCCTAATTGGCTGAGGCATTGGCTCCCTCCCCTAAGCAATCAGGAGTGAGAGTCTCCGGAGAACCGAGGCTTTCGTGGACATCGCATGATCAAGAGGGGGGTCAGGCAGTGCTGGGACATCCGGCACCTGGGGCAAAGAAGCCAAACTGTGCACCCACCCCTCTCCATTATGTGAGCTATGGGGAGGGACCCAATGCCTCAGCCACGCACATAATGGAGAGGGGTGGGGCACGCAGTTTGGCTTCTTTGCCCTGGGCGCCGGATTTCCCAGCACTGCCTGACTCCCCTCTTGATCCAGCGATGTCCACAAAACCCTCGGTTCTCCGGGGACTCTTACTCCTGATTGGCTGAGGCATTGGCTCCCTCTGCTGTCAATCACAGCCAGTGAGCCAATCAGGAGAGGAAGGGGGTGGGGCCGAGCCACGGTTCTGTGTGAATAGACACACAGAACAGTGACTCGGGAGCGAGTCTGCTCGGGTGCCCCCCGAGCCACTGCTCTGCCAAACTGTGCGCCCCCTCTCCATTATGTGTGAGCTGTGGGGTCACTGTTTCCTATGGGGGCACTGGACAGGAGGGAGGAGCCAGGAGAGCTGGCGGGGGACCTAAGAAGAGGAGGATCCGGGCTGCTCTGTGCAAAACCATTACATAGAGCAGGTAAAACCAAGAATTTCCAACCCTGATGATGCCATTGGTTGCTAGGACGTGAGCAGCCATGCAGTCCTTGCCCCCCAGATTTTAGTTGTGCCCCCCCCCCCCTCCTGACCTCTTAGGTTTCATCCCCAAATCCATGAATGGGGTGAGTTGGTGCAAAATTAATGTCCATAATTAGGTCCATAGTCCCACAGGGGGGATAGGGGGTGAAAAGGGCACGATTAGGGGGAGGGGAAGGGGGGACAAGAGCCACTCGGTGGATCCAGTGGAAAGACCACGGGGGACCAAGGAATGGTTAATACTCAAGGCAGCCTCCAAAGTAGAACAGAAGCAGATCTCCAATGTCACATGTAAAAAAATGGAATAAAAGAAGTTGATGTAAGGGGGCACTCTGATGAGGCAATCGATGTAAGGGAGCACTCTGATGAGGCAATCGATGTAATAGGTCATAGGTGGGTGGGTAGGGAGATGTCTATCCAATCCGCTGTGCCCAATGGTGGAGACTGGTGGTACCACTGTTGGTGGTACTGCTCTGTTGTGCCCAATGGTGGAGACTGGTGGTACCACTGGCTGTGGTACTGCTCCGTTGTGCCCAATGGCGGAGACTGGTGGTACCACTGGCAGTGGTACTGCTGCCTCTTTGGTTTGGCCTCAAGGTCGGTTCCATGTGTAGACTTGGAATAATAGGAAAGAAGGAGCACCCAATGTCCAAAGAGACATTTATTGAGAATAGCAAAAATGAGTTTCGAGAGAAAGGACTCTCCCTTCTTCAGGGCTATTGAGCAAGTACAAAAAATATATCTGTTTTTCTGTACATTTTTCGTACTTGTTCAATAGTCCCGAAGAAGGGAAAGTCCTTTCTCCAGAAACGTGTTGGCTCAATGTACTTGTCACTATTCTCAATAGATGCCTCCTAACCTCCCAACAGACTGGCATTCTTTTGGACCTTGGACGCTCCTTCTTTTGGACCTTGGACGCTCCTTCTTTCCTATTATTCTAAACTTATACTGGACATCTTGGTCTGGAGGACGTATGGTATAGTGGTACTTTCCAGGAGAAAACATTACTTTTTTCTGAGCAGCTTTAAAAGGAAGAGTGAGCTGCCAATAGTGATCTGCTACCTTGCCATGGTCTTGAGGAAATAGAGACCAGGGGGTCATATTTTTTAACCACCATTTGATAGGAATAATAACATTTCTGGAGCCTAAGGGGCCAATTTCCGCTCTTTATTCATCTCTGCTACACACGAAACTGGGCAAATCTAAGTACAGTCACACCAGAAAGAGCGCCAGACAAATGATCTGAGAGTCCAGCATTGATTTTTTGGTTCAGTTGGCTGTCTGTTGACCATTCTGTGGTCATTTACTGAACAAATAACTATGTTGGACTCTTGGATCATTTGCTTGGTACTTTTCTGGTGAAACTGTACATAGACTACTTCATTTGGGTGACTCCTCTATTTCCGAGGTGCCCTGTACTTTGTGAAGAGCTCACTAGCTCAAAGTTCTGAAGCCACAAGGTTAGCTTGACAGCCAGGCCTCTAGTATTTTCAGCAGGAGGTCCAGCAATGGCAGCCCTCTTATCAATCTCAATATAGGTGTCATTTTATACAGTGTCATGGGTGTAGGTCAACTTTGAGACAGTAACCTAATAAAGGTGGAATCGGATTTATTGTATCTGTGCTACAGTAACAAGGAGTGAAAAATGACATCCTGCCAGCTGAAGGGCGAGACCTGTGGTGCCCCAAAGCACAGTGGTTCTTGTCCTTTCTGTGGTCATCTACGGACAATGAATCATCATTGGACTCATTGGATTAGTGCTCATTCAGGTGCAACTGAATTTTTAGATTAATTGATTAGCCACCATCAACAACCATGTTGGTCAAGGACCCCTTTCATTGTCCTCCTTTTCAGGGATGAGATAGGGTATGCAAATACCCGTAACAGGGAGAAATGCCACCATCTTTGATCACTCACATTCTCCAGGTTTGAGGACCACCTCAAGAAACAAGGAATGTCCACACGTTCAGCCTTTCAATGATTTTACTGCAGTAGAAATATAATGAACAGTTCTTTACAATGCAACTTTCACCTCCGCTTCTCCAGACCCTATATAAATATTCCACATAGTGCAAGTCCAACATAAAAATCGGATAACCACCCAACTCTTCCACTGCCATTGCTGAAGGTTGCCAACAGGTGGCTTATCCAAATGAATCTGCTATGGGCCTACGCCAAAGGATACACTTCTGAAGGCTACAGGCTTACATATCAGTATACCAGGGGTAGTCTTTTCCCATCACCCCCAGGTTCATCTGGCTCAAGATTATATGACAGACTAGCCCCACCCACTATGTCTGCTCAGGGCAGAGGTTTCCTCAAAAGGGGTACAACCAAATCTGCTACGGGCCTACCCCAAAGGGTTCACTTCTGAAGGCTACAGACTTATATATCAGTATACCAAGGGTTTCCTCTTCCCATCACTCTGCCGCAGGCTCTTCTGGCTCTAGAATATATAAGACAGACTAGCCCCACCTGCTTTGTCTGCCCAGGGGAGGGATTTTCTTAAAAGGGGTACAAACCCCTGCTTGCATTCTCCATTTGGGTGACCCTTATTTTTGTGGGGCCCCACTTATTTTTGAGGTCCCCCATAGGTGGATTCTCCACAACGCAAGTCCCACATAAAAACAGGAAAACCACCCAATTCTTTCATTGTCCTTGCTGCAGGTCCCCCATAGGTAGGTTCTCCAACCAAATCTGCTATGGGCCTAACCCAAAGGGTTCACTTTTAAAGGCTACAGGCTTACATATATACCAGTGTAGCTTTAACCCATCACCCTCTGCCCCAGGCTTTTGTTTATGCAGGACAGACTAGGCCCACCCACTATGCTTGCCCAGGGGAGGCGTTTCCTTAAAAGGGGAACTAAACCCTGCATACATACTCATTTGGGTGACCCTTATCTTTTGTGGGGCCCCACTTATTTTTGAGGTCCTCATAGATTGGTTCTCCACAACGCAAGTCCTACATTAAAATAGGAAAACTACCCAAATCTTCCATTGTCCTGGCTGCAGGTCCCCCATAGGTGGGTTCTCCAACCGAGTCTGCTACAGGCCTACCCTGAAGGGTTCACTTCTGAAGGCTACAGGCTTGCATATCAGTATACCAGCGGTAGTCTTTTCCCATCACCCTCTGTCCCAGGCTCTTCCAGCCCATGATTATTCAGGACAGACTAGGCCTACCCACTATGTCTGCCCAAGAGAGGGGTTTCCTTAAAAGGGGTACTAACCCCTACATACATGCTCATTTTGGTGACCTTTATTTTTGTGGGGCCCCCACTTACTTTGGAGGTTCCCCATAGGTGGGTTCTCCACAAGGCATGTCCAACATAAAAACAGGAAAACCACCCATCTCTTCCATTGTCCTTGCTGCAGGTCCCCCCATAGATGGGTTCTCCAACCGTGTCTGCTACGGGCCTTCCCTGAAGGGTTCATGTCCGGAGGCTACAATCTTACATATCAGTATACTGCAAGTCCAACAAAAAAAAACCCGGAAAACCACCCATCTCTTCCATTGTCTCTGCTGTAGGTCCCCCCCATAGATGGGTTCTCCATCCGAGTCTGCTACGGGCCTTCCCTGAAGGGTTCACTTCTGAAGGCTACAGGCTTACATATCCGTATACCAGGGGTAACCTTTTCCCATCACCCTCTACCCCAGGTTCTTCCGACTCAAAATTATATAGGACAGACAAGCCCCACCTACTATGTTCACCCAGAGGAGGGGTCTACCTAAAAGGAGTACTAACGCCTAACGGGTGACCCTTATTCTTGGGGGGCCGCAACTATGTGGAGAGCCAAAGACGCTAAAGCCATTTGGCTCCACTAATGTCTTCATTTCTGTTGGTGGAGGATCCATTTCCAGCACTTCACCCCAACTTTGTCTTGGTTAAAACCAAGTGGCAGGTTCTTATGTCAAAAAAGGTCTCTTGATGAGTGCGGTGATATAATTTCTTCTCATACTTTGGTGTCACCAGCTATTAACAGTAGATTTATATACCTGAACATTATCCACCAGACTTATTTATGTACACAACCGCAGACGGAAGCGTGCTCAACCACAGACGGAGGCGTGCTCAACCACAGACGGAGGCGTGCTCAACCGTAGACGGAGGCGTGCTCAACCGTAGACGGAAGCGTGCTCAACCGTAGACGGAGGCGTGCTCAACCGTAGACGGAAGCGTGCTCAACCGCAGACGGAAGCGTGCTCAACCGCAGACGGAAGCGTGCTCAACCGCAGACGGAGGCGTGCTCAACCGCAGAAGGTGTACTCAACCACAGACGGAAGCGTACTCAACCGCAGAAGGAGGCGTACTCAACCGCAGATGGAAGCGTACTCAACCGCAGAAGGAGGCGTACTCAACCGCAGATGGAAGCGTACTCAACCGCAGGAGGAGGCGTACTCAACCGCAGGAGGAGGCGTACTCAACCGCAGATGGAAGCGTACTCAACCGCAGGAGGAGGCGTACTCAACCGCAGGAGGAGGCGTACTCAACCGCAGGAGGAGGCGTACTCAACCGCAGGAGGAGGCGTACTCAACCGCAGGAGGAGGCGTACTCAACCGCAGGAGGAGGCGTACTCAACCGCAGACGGAGGCGTACTCAACCGCAGACGGAGGCGTACTCAACCGCAGACGGAGGCGTACTCAACCGCAGACGGAGGCGTACTCAACCGCAGACGGAGGCGTACTCAACCGCAGACGGAGGCGTACTCAACCGCAGACGGAGGCGTACTCAACCGCAGACGGAAGCGTACTCAACCGCAGACGGAAGCGTACTCAACCGCAGACGGAAGCGTACTCAAACACAGAAGAAAGCGTACTCAAACACAGAAGAAAGCGTACTCAACCGCAGACAGAAGTGTACTCAACCGCAGACAGAAGTGTACTCAACCGCAGACAGAAGTGTACTCAACCGCAGACAGAAGTGTACTCAACCGCAGACGGAACTGAACCACAGATGGAAGTGTACGCAACCGTAAACGGAAGCGTACTCAACCGTAGATGGAAGTGTACTCAACCACAGAAGGACTTAGCTCATTTTTCGTGGAGTTGTCCAGTGATATCGGCTTTCTGGAACCAGGTGACCAATTTTTAACAACGTTGCAGCTTCCAATCCCATGTACTCATCCAGCCAAGAGGTCGCGTTATCCAGGAAAGTGCAATTGCCTATATTGGCTCATAATACTTGTGCTGCCCTGGAGTGTAGTCTGATCTCTCCTGCTCTCAAAGCAGAAATAGTGACACATATTTGACCAATTTGTCCACGTTTCCACAGACCAGGAAGACACAGTGTATTACAAGACATTTTCCATATTTTCAGTTGAAAATACGGAAAAGAAAAATTTAAAGCAAAAAATGGCTGAAAGCTGGAATATGGCAGTCATTGGTGAAGTACAGGGGAAATCAGACTACACTGCTGGATGGACATCAGTGGTGACATGACCCCTTCTCCTCATTCCTAGCAGAGTAAGTGGTCTGCAAACTGCGTCCCGGGGACCAGATGCGGCCCTTTGCTTGCTGTTATCCAGCCTTTGGGGCACTATTTCATTTACCGATACCAATAAAGGGGCATAGTTCCTCCCAATGACACCAATGATGGGCCATAGTTCCTCTCAATGACACCAACAAGGGGGCCCAATGGCACTAATGATGCAGCACAATTCCTACCAATGACACCAACAATGGGGCACAGTTCCTCGCAATGACACCAACGACGGGGCACAGTTCCTCCCAATGACGCCAACAATGGGGCCCAGTGACACCAATAATGGGGCACAATTCCTACCAATGACACCAGGGATTGGGCACAGTTCCTCCCAATTATCTCAATGATGGGGCACTATTCCTCCCAATGACATCAACAATGGGGCCCAATGACACCAGTGATGGGGCACAATTCCTCCCAAATATCTCAACGATGGGGCGCAATTCCTCCCAACTGCCTCAACGATGGGGCACTATTCCTCCCATTGACACCAACAATGGGGTCCAATTCCTCCCAATTACCTCAACGATGGGGTACAATTCCTCCCAGTTGCCTCAATGATGGGGCACTATTCCTCCCAATGACACCAACAATGGGGTCCAATGACACCAATGATGGGGCACAATTCCTCCCAATGAAGCCAGTGATGAGGCACCGTTCCTCCCAATTACACCAGTCATGGGACACAATTCCTCCCAATTATCTCAACGATGGGGCGCAATTCCTCCCAATTACACCAGTGATGGGGCACAATTCCTCCCAATTATCTCAACAATGGGGCACAATTCCTCCCAATTACCTCAACGATGGGGCACTATTCCTCCCAATGACACCAACAATGGGGCCCAATGACGGAGCACAATTCCTCCCAATGAAGTCAGTGATAAGGCACAGTTCCTCCCAATTACACCAGTCATGGGGTACAATTCCTCCCAATTATCTCAACGATGTGGCACTATTCCTCCCAATGACACCAACAATAGGGTCCAATTCCTCCCAATTACCTCAACAATGGGGCACTATTCCTCCCAATGACACCAACAATGGGGTCCAATTACACCAATGATGAGGCACAATTCTTTCCAATGACACCAAGGATGGGGCATTGTTTACTCCAACTGATGCTGGGACATTTTCTACTCCTGATGGTCACAGTGTGGCCCCTCTAGCGTCTTTAGGACAGTAAACTGGCCCTTTGTTTAAAAAGTTTGGAGATCGCTGCTCTACCTCACTCCATAGCTAGGGTATGCTGGGCATAGTTAGCTCCGCCCTTCTTATTCATGCTTTAGCCTCCATTTATCACATGTACTGTATTCCGCTGGAGCTAGGCACTCTATGATTTTTATGACCTATATGATGTTCATCTTGCTATGATCTGCACAAGTTTTGGATTAAAGCTTTTTATGATCTGCAAGATGTCATTTGGATTGAGTCACTGGCTGCCAGGCTACTGAGACTGTAGGTTAAATCTCTCTCACCACAACTGGATCAGTCATAGAGATGACACTTTCAGTGCTTAGATGGGGAGGCAAAACAGTAAGCCATAATAAACTTTGCAAAGTTCGATTTCAATAAAGAGCGAGTAGGGGACTCCCACAATCAAAGTGCTAGTGTGTTATTCACGTAGAAAACATTTCCCACACTTGGAACACTATTCTTTCTGGGCCGCGTGTGACCTCAGATGTCTGGTGAGATCAAAACTTTTTGAAAAGCATTTCCTGCACTCGGGGCATGAGTACGGCTTCTCCCCCGTGTGAGACCTTTTATGTACGGTGAGGTCCGTTTTATACACATAACTCTTCCCGCACGCAGGACAGGAATACGGCTTTTCACCCGTATGGTATCTTTGATGATCCGACAGGTAGGACTTCCGTGAAAAACGTTTCCCGCAATGGGAACAGGAAAAGGGCTTCTCCCCCGTGTGAATCCTGTGATGTCTTTCAAGATCCGGTTTACGCACAAAACTTTTCCCGCAATCGGGGCAGGAAAACGGCTTCTCTCCTGTGTGGTGTCTCAGGTGACTCGAAAGATGGGCCCTTTGTGAGAAGCTTTTCCCGCACTTAGGGCAGGAAAACGGCTTTTCACCCGTGTGAGTCCTCTGATGTATGGAAAGAGCCCCTTTCTTTTCGAACCTTTTCCCGCACTGAGGACAAGGGTGCATCTTCTCAGCCTTGTGGATTTTCTGGTGCTCAACGAGGTCCGCTTCGTGTAGAAAAACGACTCCGCAATCTGAACAGATCTGAAGCTCATTATCGTGAGATTTCTTGTGCGCAGCAAGGCCGTGTGTACTTTTAAAGCTTTTCCCGCACTTCAGGCATATGTACGACTTGCTGTACGGCCTCTTCAGTGTGCTATGCGCACTGTGCGGCGCCGGATGGGTATCTGAGGAACTGGATTTGTCTCCTGGATGGGTGAAGTCCTCATCTTCTAACTCATAGTCTGGAGAAAAACTGAGGCCATCCTCGGAGGTCGTCCTGATCTCCCGGCCATGGACTAAAAAGAAAAAAAGAATGAAAAGATGATTGCTAGACATGGGCAGGTTGGTTCACACCACCAGCACAGATGTAACGTCGTGTGGAGGCCCTGTTCAGGGGAGGAGCATTCCTGCACCCAGGAAGAGCCTGCTGTAGACATTATGACCTGGAGTTGAGGATTTGGGTGGCTTGCAAAAGGCCCTTTAGGCCAGGCTAAGAGCTGCCTGAGTGAAGCTATTCCCATAGAGAGTCATGGGAGAAGTGTACCTATGGAGGAGGTGTCTACAGAGAACCCAGTTCTGCCAGTACTAATGCCCCATGGGGGAAGGAGAGACTGTTAGAGGGAGATGGCTGCTCAAGTTCTGCTCATGCTTTCACGTGTGACTGCTGCGTGTCGTACAATAAATGCGATCAACTTTGTAATGTCAAGTATGTTGATGTGACATAGTTAGTTTGGTTGCAAAAAAGATGCAAGTCCATGCAGTTCAACCCACAGAGATGGGACTGTTATGACATCCATCAGTAAAGTGCAGCAAAACCTACTCATATGTCTGGACTGAAGTATAAAGATCGGGAGTCCTGGATTAAGGAACTCAAATATAATTATTGTAGGTACCTAGGGAGGGCGCTACAAGTAAACCAGATTCCACATTTATTCGGTTTCTTTCTTCTCAAAGGTGACCTACACCCTTGATGTTGTATTAAATGATGCCTCTAATGAGAGAGCCAGGATGGCGGCCATTGTTGTCAGGCTAGAGGCCACCAGAGGCCTGGCTGTACTTTGGATCAATGAACTGGAATCAAGTATGAAGCTCTGGAGTCCTGGATTAAGGAACTCAAATATAATAATTGTAGGTACCTAGGGAGGGCGCTACAAGTAAACCAGATTCCACATTTCTTCGGTTTCTCTCTTCTCAAAGTTGACCTACACCCTTGACGTTGCATTAAATGACGCCTCTAATGGAGAGAACCAGGATGGCGGCCATTGTTGTCTGGCTAGAGGCCACCAGAGGCCTGGCTGTCAAGCTAACCTTGTGGCTTTAGTACTTTGGGTCAATGAACTGGAATCAAGTATGAAGCTCCAGAGCCCTGGATTAAGGAACGCCAATATAATAATTGTAGGTACCTTGTGTTTTATTTGCTGATAGTCTTTAGCAACTTCTACCGTAACTGTAGGGCATGCACGTTTCATCTTGGTTGGGCTTCTTGCACCCTCACTCTCTGACCTTCGGTGGGACACATTGACCAAATAAAGAAATGCAGTACTTGCATACTTCAGTTACAGTAGAAGTTACGAAAGACTATCAGCAGATAAAATACAAGGTACCTACAATTATTATATTGGAGTTCCTTAATCCAGGGCTCCGGAGCTTCATACTTGATTCCAGTTCATTGACCCAAAGTACTAAAGCCACAAAGTTAGCCTGAAAGCCATGCCTCTGGTGGCCTCTAGCCAGACAACAATGGCCGCCACCCTGGATCTCTTCATTAGAGGCGTCATTTAATACAATGTCAAGGGTGTAGGTCAACTTTGAGAAGAGAGAAACCGAAGAAATGTGGAATCTGGTTTACTTGTAGCGCCCTCCCTAGGTACCTACAGTTATTATATTTGAGTTCCTTAATCCAGGGCTCCAGAGCTTCATACTTGATTCCAGTTCATTTACCCAAACTACAGCCAGGCCTCTAGCCAGACAACAGTGGTCGCCATCCTGGATCTCTCCATTAGAGGCGTCATTTAATACGTCAAGGGTGTAGGTAAACTTTGAGAAGACAGAAACCAAATAAATGCGGAATCTGGTTTACTTGTAGCATCCCCCCAAGTTAGGTGGCTAGGCTACATTTAGTTTTTGGGTTCACTGCAGTCAACAGAGCAGTACTCCATTGTTTTTTTGTGGTCAGATATTCCTAGGTGGGTATTTGGTTTCTCTCACCTGCTTCTGGGGAAAGCTTCTAGAATACAGGACAGGCAGAGTCTAATGTCCGGTACGAATATTTATCAAACCCCAGCATCTCCCTGGAAGGGGGCATCCAGAAGGTGGCTGGGGAGGTGATAAATGCTTGGAAGGTCTTTCCAGTGTTTTCTTTTCTTTCCAGGAAGGGTTCCAGATCTCCTGTCCTGGAAAAAAGAATTGCAGTCTGGGCCTCAGCAGGTGCCGGTTTGAGGGATTGATAAGGGATTATTACTGGGGGACATCATACTGAAGTCGGGGTCTGGAGAAGGATCCTTTATCTCCTTCACGGAGGATCTACCTGTGTGTGGTACCCATTAGGTGATGCTAGTTTAGGGTAAATTTATTTTTGGCTCATGGTAGTGAGTTCACCTGAATTTCTGTGGGTTCAGTGTGAGGTCAGGCTGGATGACTCAACAGGTTGGAACTCTATTGCCTCCACCTGGTTCTGGAGGTCCATGGAAGCTTCCAGAAGCCAGTAGGCAGAAAGGTGGAGACCTCAATCTGCATATTCATGGGGGTCTGACCAATCTCAAGCTAAGAGGCCCTGGTAATGTGTGGTATGCTCGCCCATAAATATGAGAGTCATGCTAGCAGGGGAGTCCAGTGGAAGATGGATTGCTGAGATGTGTTGCTATGTGGCCTGGGAGGGAGCCCTGATTTGGGAACTGTAGTATGTGTCTGCTCCTCTAAGAATTTTCTGCTCTAGGTTTGTCCTCCCATTGATTTCCAATATGGTTTTGGAGTGTCCTATGACCCTAAACCCCTCTCCATGTTCTTCAGCAATAAGTAGTAGAAAGACATCCCTTAGATTGAGCCATTATTATTGGCGAGACTGTGCTTGTGACTGGCAGCCTCTGGCAAGGGGGACCTGGGTATATTCTCAGGGGCCCCTTTGGGAGTGAGCGTTACATACTTTATCTGTTCTACCGCAACAAGGAATGAAAAATGACATTTTGCTGCCAGCTGAACCCCAGAATCTTCATAGATACATAGTGTCTTCAGCACAGAGAATGAGATTTATCTGAGAGAAAGAAGATCTAATGTGCAGGATAGGGAACATGGTTCAGGAAAGTGACCAGGGTATTGCAGGCTGATATCCCCCCGCCCCCACCCTACTCTGGACCAATCAGTGAGCAGTATGGGTGGAGGAATGGATTTAATGTTCATGACCCACCTGTGCTGATTTCTGTAGGAGTGTCCTCCTCTATAAATGTCCCCGTTATTCCATCCTCCTCCATAGACTGCTGATCATCCCTCACATACGCCTCTTCTTCTTCTGATTTCACCTCAACTTTTATATCTATCAGATCTTCACCCTAAACCAAGAGAAGGAGAGAAAATATCATCTGTAATGATGGGACATCACATAGACAAATATCATCTTGAAGGGTCTGTCTCCTTGTTCATGTTTTAGATGCTCCATCCCACCAACCTGATAATGTTGTGCATAATTGTGATCTTCCTGTGTGGAGTCCCAATAATACAAAGGATGGGGACCTCTATCTTGGGGGTTTCCATAGCTGGGTGACTCCACCATGGTGTCCTGGTATAGATCTTTTAGGAACTCTGACTCCTCCATCACCTCATCCTCATCATCCTCCTCTTTTATCTCTTCTTTAATAACAACTTTAAAATCACTCAGGTATCCACCCTGAATATATAATAAAAATGACATCAATGGTAACAATGCAGATAATGTACAGATCCTAATGATACTATCAGTGATTGTTCCTCATCTACCTGATGATGGTGAGGGATAGTGTGACCTTCCTGTGTGGAATCCCGGGAATACAGAGGATGGGGACATCTCTCTGGTGGGTTCCTGGTATTAGGTGGCTCCATTATATCCTTGTGTACTGAAATATCTTCCATCACTCCATACTCTTCATCCTCCTCTGTAAACTCTTCTTTAACAATAATATTATATTGCCCGAGGATTCCACTCTGAATATATAATAAAACTTTTATTGTAACAAACATGCTGTGTATAAATCATATCTACCAAGAATTGTTCCTCGCCTACCTCATTATGGTGAGGGATGGTGTGACCTTCCTGTGTGGAATCCCAGGAATACAGAGGACGGGGACATCTCTCTGGTGGGTTCACATGACTGGATTCATCTACCTGATGGTGAGGGATGGTGTGACCTTCCTGTGTGGAATCCCGGGAATACAGAGGACGGGGACATCTCTCTGGTGGGCTCCCATGACTGGATCCATCTACCTGATGATGGTGAGGGATGGTGTGACCTTCCTGTGTGAAATCCCGGGAATACAGAGGACGGGGACATCTCTCTGGTGGGCTCCCATGACTGGGTCCATCTACCTGATGATGGTGAGGGATGGTGAGACCTTCCTGTGTGGAATCCCAGGAATACAGAGGACGGGGACATCTCTCTGGTGGGTTCCCATGACTGGATCCATCTGTAGGAAACACACACACTGACTGAATCCATTGTTTCTATGTGTTTATCAGATGATGGGGGATCTAGGTGGAGCCTCTGTACTGCTCTCTCCTTTCCAATAAAGTCTCCTCTTACCCGGTGATGTGAGGGGCGGCTGATTGTCCATCATGACGTCCTTGTAGAGGTCCTTGTGTCCTTCTAAATACTCCCACTCCTCCATGGAGAAATAGACAGTGACACCCTGACACCTTATAGGAACCTGACACACACAATGATACAGTCACCATCCAGACACATCCCTTGTCTGTTACTGGAGAATGTCCCAGAATTCCCGGCACCGCTCACCTCTCCTGTCAGCAGCTCCATCATCTTCTTGGTGACTTCTAGAATCTTCTCCATGTTGTGTCTCTCAGGGTTTAGGGAGTCACATGGGGGCACTGTGATGGTCATATGATCACCTGACTTCAGAAGAGGAACTCTCTGTATTGAGGAACCAATAGGAACATCATGTTAGACTCCCAGAATCCTCCTCACCTCTCCGGTCAGGTCTGTGTGATGTCATGTGACCTCCCAGAATCCTCCTCACCTCTCCGGTCAGGTCTGTGTGATGTCATGTGACCTCCCAGAATCCTCCTCACCTCTCCGGTCAGGTCTGTGTTTTATTAATAGAGATGAGAGTGATGTCATGTGACCTCCCAGAATCCTCATCATCTCTCCGGTCAGGTCTGTGTTTTATTAATAGAGATGAGAGTGATGTCATGTGACCTCCCAGAATCCTCCTCACCTCTCTGGTCAGGTCCGTGTTTTATAAATAGAGATGAGAGTGACGTCATGTGACCTCCCAGAATCCTCATCATCTCTCCGGTCAGGTCTGTGTTTTATTAACAGAGATAAGAGTGATGTCATGTGACCTCCCAGAATCCACCTCACCTCTCCGGTCAGCAGATAGATGATCTCCAGGGTGAGGTTTAGTATCCTCTCAGTCATGTGACTCCGGTCCTCCTCCATCCTTAGTGGTCATGTGATCTATACAGGTTTCCTGTAGACCAATAGGTTATAACAAAGAATGATCCGGACTGTACTGTATGAAAACACCAAACTACCACCCCTAAAACAAAAGCCCACTAAGTAAAAAATCTATTTAACCTAAAATAAAAGAAACCCCAATTTATCGCACCTCTGAAACAGGAAGTCTTGCAGCAAAAGAAGAAGAAGCCTCCAATGCACTGACACCATGGCTGCTCAGTGCCCCCTTTTATAGTGAGGGGCTGACTTATCCAAAAACCTCCTTTCGGCAATTCTAAGCCCGCTGACCATCTCAAGCAGTGCATTATGGTTTACAAACACAGGAGGCAGTACACACAGGCTCCATCATCTGCTTCTCCCCAAGTCTCACATGTCCCACATCATTGCTCTTCCGCCTCAGTATGGCCCCAGCATTGACCTTCGTCCTTGAGCTCAGGGCCCTCCATCTCTTGGTAGCTTATCTGGAGTCCTTTCCTGGGCTCTGGGCTGCCCTCTCTTCCCCGCCATGGTTCACGCAAGTCCATGGGGCAGGGACAAAGTCTATGCAGCCAATCACATTTCTGCTACCTCGGCTCTATCTAGCCGCACTGTCCAATCAAACAGTGCGGAGGAGAGGAAGGGAGATGAAGGGATTTCCAGCATCCTTGCAACTATGCCTGGGATGAGCAGGTCCTCAACCCGAAAGGAGCCAACAGCCAGGGAATCAAGGACAAGGTCTACATCCAGGGGAACTTTAAAAGTGGAGACAGCCTCCTCAATCTGGGGACTGTCCCTGGAAAATGGAGATGTCTGGTCACCCTAATCTAAAGGAAAAAGCGGTCAGATTTTTAAAATCTCTGTAGGGGAGGCCCAGCGTCTTCCAGCATGAGACCAGTGAAGGCACAAGGGCATGCACATGGGTGCACATGTACTCTCGGCACTAGTATTGGTGCCAAATGGCCTATATAAGCTGGAGCTTCTGGTTTATCTGCAACCTGACCTGCTACTTCTGCCTTCTCGTGTATGACCAGGCTTGCCTTTGACCCATCTTTTGATCCTTGTCTGCCCGTTGTGACCTCACTCTGTGCTTTATACTTCACTCTCTGTCTTCTGATTTTGTAGCTTGTTGTCCATTTAATAGCTGACATTGTCCTCTATCCTGACCCTGTCCTTGCCTTTCGATTTGGCACCTTGCCTTCCAGCTGTTGACAAGCTTCATCTTGTGTTCTAGCTGCCTCAGCCTTCCTATGTATGACCTGGCTAGTCTTTGACCAGTCTTTTGATCTTTGCCTCCATGTTGTGACCTCAGCCTGTGTTTTGGACATCACTCTCGGTCTTCTGATTTTGTACCTTGCTGCCTGCCTGTCAACTGACCTTGGCCTGTAGTCTGACTCTTGCCCTTGCCTTTCAATTTGGCAAATTGTTGCCTGGCTGTTGACAACCTTCATCTTGTGTTCTTGGTACTTCTGCCTTCCCATGTATGACTTAGCTTGTCTTTGACCGGTATTTTGATCTTTGGCCTCCTGTTGTGACCTCAGGCTATATTTTGGATTTTACTCTTGGCCTAGCTGCCCACCTGTTAGCCGACCTCGTCCTTGCCTTTTGATTCAGCACCTTGCTGCCTGGCTGTTGACCACCATCATCTGGTGTTCTGGCTTCTGATCAGGTGCTGGTTGCAACATCCCCCCTCAAAGGGCTCTGTGCCCTCACATCTCCGGTCACCTTGGACAGGTTGTGCAAAAGAAGCCCCCTTTTCAGCTGGATCTGCACCAAGTACAAGACAATCCCCATCTATCTGTGTCCTACTGAGGAGATTTCCCTTCATATCTGGTCCTAAAGATGAAACTGGAAGTGAGAAGAAATTTCTTCAAAGTGGGGGAAAGGAGGGAACATGTATCCCCATCGGAAACGTTCCTCCTCGCCTTCCTGCTTTGATTAGAAATGTCACGTTTTTGGATGTACCATCATTTTCAGGCCACAAAGACCAACAGAGATCGATCTTCCTAATGGGGACAGAGACAGCAAGAAAAAAAATCCTTCCACACTCCAACCAAAATGAACAAAAAGAAAAGTTTTTTTATTAGATACATTACAAGGCTGGATCCACCTCACCCCCCAAAAAAAAAAAAAAAAGGCTCCGTCCACCAAACCCAATAAAAAAGTAGCGGCATACAGAGAGATAAATTTCGAACCAGAATCTCCATGTTCTGACAGACTGACAACGTGGTTAAATATATTCTGACAGCTTTGATATATATATTTTTATATATAATTTGGTGTAGTCATGTCTGCTAATGATAGAAGGAGACCCAATGGAGGGTTACTGGGTGTAAATATAAAATAAGATCTTATTACCTCCTCTGCTGCCAGTTCCACCAATGTCTCCTCTCTACTTCCTCCCGACTCAACTCTCACCTGGAATTTCTTTTTTATACCTGACATCACTTCCTGTCTGTACCTGACATCACTTCCTGTCTTCCATAGAGACTTCCTGTCTGGGTAGAAGTGAGATCACCCCTTGTGGAGCTCAGAGGAACTGCAGCCCCGGGAACCGTCTGGTAGCGTGACCCCTGCCTTGTGCTGGGTGTGTATGGACGGTATGTCCTTATGGATGGGGGTCACCGTAGAGTTGCCACTTCATCCCTTTAACACATACTGATTACGCGGGTTCTGAGGCTAATTTAATGCAGATAAAGCACTAAGTGAGTTTAATGACCACCTTCATCAGTCACAGAACTAGGGCGCCCACCTCATCCCTTTAAAACCGAACACATATTAATGACACAGATTCTGTGACTGATTAAGGTGGTACTTAAACTCATAAACGTTGCTGGAAGTGGCAGCAGAGGAGGTAATAATATCTTATTTTCTATTTACAAGCAGTAACCCCCGTCATGTCCATCCTCTTCCTCTGTCGTCATGTTCATTGTCTTCCTCCATTGACATGTCCGCCGTCTTCCTCCATCAACATGTCCGCCATCTTCCTAAATCGTCATGTCTGTCGTCTTCCTCCATCACGTCCGCTGTCTTCCTCCATCGCCACATCTGTCGTCTTCCTCCATCGTCACGTCCGTCGTCTTCTTCCATCGTCACGTCTGTCGTCTTCTTCCACCGTCATTTCCGCCGTCTTCCTCCAATGTCATGTCCGCCATCTTCCTAAATCGTCATGTCCGTCGTCTTCCTCCATCGTCATGTCCATCGTCTTCCTCCATCGTCACGTCCGTCGTCTTCTTCCATCGTCACATCCATCGTCTTCTTCCATCGTCATGTCCGCCGTCTTCCTCCATTGTCATGTCCGTCAACTTCCTAAATCGTCATGTCTGCCATCTTCCTAAATCGTCATGTCTGTCGTCTTCTTCCATCGTCACGTCCGTCGTCTTCTTCCATCGTCATGCTCGTCGTCCTCTTCCATCGTCACGTCCGTCTTCTTCCATCGTCATTTCCGCCGTCTTCCTCCATTGTTATGTCCGCCATCTTCCTAAATCGTCATGTCTGTCGTCTTCCTCCATCGTGATGTCCGTCGCCTTCCTCCATCGTCACGTCCGTCATCTTCTTCCATTGTCATGTCCGCCATCTTCCTAAATTGTCATGTCTGTCATCTTCTTCCATCATCATTTCCGCCGTCTTCCTCCATTGTCATGTCCGCCATCTTCTTAAATCGTCATGTCTGTCATCTTCCTCCATCGTCATGTCCGTCGCCTTCCTCCATTGTCACGTCCATCGTCTTCTTCCATCGTCACGTCCGTCGTCTTCTTCCATCGTCATGTCCGTCATCTTCTTCCATCGTCACATCCGTCTTCTTCCATTGTCATTTCCGCCGTCTTCCTCAATTGTCATGTCCGTCAACTTCCTAAATTGTCATGTCTGTCGTCTTCCTCCATCGTCATGTCCGTCGTCTTCTTCCATCGTCACGTCCGTCGTCTTCTTCCATTGTCATGATCGTCGTCCTCTTCCATTGTCACGTCCGTCTTCTTCCATCGTCATTTCCGCCGTCTTCCTCCATTGTTATGTCCGCCATCTTCCTAAATCGTCATGTCTGTCGTCTTCCTCCATCGTCATGTCCGTCGTCTTCCTCCATCGTCACGTCCGTCATCTTCTTCCATCGTCATGTCCGTCGTCTTCTTCCATCGTCACGTCCGTCTTCTTCCATCGTCATTTCCGCCGTCTTCCTCCATTGTCATGTCCGCCATCTTCCTAAATCATCATGTCTGTCGTCATCCTCCATCGTCATGTCCGTCGTCTTCCTCCATCGTCACATCCGTCATCTTCTTCCATCGTCATGTCCGCCATCTTCCTAAATCGTCACGTCTGTCGTCTTCTATTATCGTCATTTCCGCCGTCTTCCTCCATTGTCATGTCCGCCATCTTCTTAAATCGTCATGTCTGCCATCTTCCTCCATCGTCATGTCCGTCGCCTTCCTCCATTGTCACGTCCGTCGTCTTCTTCCATCGTCACGTCCGTCGTCTTCTTCCATCGTCATGTCCGTCATCTTCTTCCATCGTCACATCCGTGTTCTTCCATTGTCATTTCCGCCGTCTTCCTCCATTGTCATGTCCGTCAACTTCCTAAATCGTCATGTCTGTCGTCTTCCTCCATCGTCATGTCCGTCGTCTTCTTCCATCGTCACGTCCGTCGTCTTCTTCCATCGTCATGCTCTTCGTCCTCTTCCATCGTCACGTCCGTCTTCTTCCATCGTCATTTCCGCCGTCTTCCTCCATTGTTATGTCCGCCATCTTCCTAAATCGTCATGTCTGTCGTCTTCCTCCATCGTCATGTCCGTCGTCTTCCTCCATCGTCACGTCCGTCATCTTCTTCCATCGTCTTGTCCGCCATCTTCCTAAATTGTCACGTCTGTCATCTTCTTCCATCGTCATTTCCGCCGTCTTCCTCCATTGTCATGTCCGCCATCTTCCTAAATCGTCATGTCTGTCATCTTCCTCCATCGTCATGTCCGTCGTCTTCCTCCATCGTCACGTCCGTCGTCTTCTTCCATCGTCGTGTCCATCTTCTTCTTCCATCGTCACGTCTGTCATCTTCTTCCATCATCATGTCCGTCATCTTCTTCCATCGTCATGTCCATCGTCTTCCTCCATAGTCATGTCCGTTGTCTTCTTCCATCGTCACGTCCGTCGTCTTCTTCTATTGTCACATCCGTTGTCTTACTCCATCGTCACGTCCGTCGTCTTTTTCCATTATCACATCCGTCGTCTTCCTCCATCGTCATGTCCGTCCTCTTCCTCCATCATCACTGTGATGTCACTAGTCAGCAGTTATGACGCTTTATTAGGTCAATCATGTCATAAACATCTCCACCACTTTGAGACCTATAGGCATCAACAATCCCATCCTCCTCCTTCATCTTCAGTTGCTCCATCATAGGGGGGCCACCTCATCCCTTTAAAACTGAACACATATTATTGACACAGATTCTGTGGCTGATTAAGGTAGTAACTAAGCTCATAGACATTGCTGGAAGTGGCAGTAGAGGAGGTAATAAGATCTTATTTTCTATTGACACCCAGCAACCCTCCATCATGTCCATCAGATTCCTCTATCATCATGTCCTTCGTCTTCTTCCATTATCACGTCCGTCGTCTTCTTCCATCACCACGTCCGTCGTCTTCTTCCATCGTCACGTCCACCCTCTTCCTCTGCCGTCATGTCCTTCGTCTTCTTCCATCGTCATGTCTGCCATCTTCCTAAATCATCACGTCCAGCGTCTTCTTCCATCATCATGTCCATCCTCTTCCTCCATAGTCACGTCCGTCCTCTTCCTCCATATTCACTGTGATGTCACTAGTCAGCAGTTATGACGTTTTATTAGGTCAATCATGTCATAAACATCTCCACCACTTTGAGGCCTATAGGCAGCAACAATCTCCTCCTCCTTCATCTTCAGTTGTTCCATCATAGGGTGGCCACCTCATCCCTTTAAAACTGAACACATATTAATGACACAGATTCTGTGGCTGATTAAGGTGGTAGCTAAGCTCATAGACATTGCTGGAAGTGGCAGTTGAGGAGGTAATAAGATCTTATTTCCTATTTACCCATGAGAACCAAAACCTTTCTTTGTATAGCAAGTCACATCTCATGCATTTAAAAGAAATTAAAGTGGAGTCTTATTCAAGTCTTATCAATGCAAAGAATTGCAAGCTGGCCAGCAGATGCTGAGTCCCCACATTCAGCATTTCAACAAGTAATCTCTACTGGGGACCGGAAAATAAATTTGTATAAAAAAAGAGGAATTATGACATATTTGTAAATTCTAGATCTTGAAGTACGGTACAGGACACAGGCTGGATATTTATAGACCCAGGGTTATAGGCTGCTACCTTCAGATGATTGGACACTGACAAAGGCTTTGCTGGGCATGCTTCCTAGGCATACTCCTATAACCCCACCTCACTCCATGAGACCTTAGCAAGCAATGTAGTTCTGCACAGGAACAAAGAGAAGGGTGTCCTGTGTCCTGTACTGTACTCCAAGATATGGAATATCTTCCTCAAGTGATGAACAGAGGGGTGGACAGCATCAAGGCAAACATAATCGTGCCACCAGACCCCAAGGTTTAAACAAGGGTCAAACACTCAACTCAAAGTGCTGCTGAATGGACCTCGCAGCCAATGGTTGCATTTGCAGAGGCCTGGACATCCATGTGGTAGAACTTGGAGAAGGTATGAACCTAAGACCAGGTGGTGGCCTTACAAAGTTGGGCTACTGAGGAAACACCCAACAATTTGGCGGAGTGAGCACTTAAAGAAATTTAATGTACTTTATCTTTTAGAGTGTAAGCTCTCGAAGAGGGTTGTCTTATCCACCTAGCAACAATGGAATTAGAAGCAGGATGTTGTTTGCGAGACCCTGTCAATAAGGTCAAGAGAGTGTCAACCTTTCTGATAGAATGTGTGCCTTGTACATGGATTGCTCTGACATCATCCAGACAATGGAGAGCAATCTCTTTTGGGTGCCTAGGAACAGGTCATAAAGAAGGAAGGACAATGTCTTCGTGGAAGTGGAAGGCTGATACCACCTTGGGTGGAAAGGAGGGTCTTGGGCATCTTTGTGAGAATCAGTAAGGAATCCCTACAAGAGAGAAATGCTAACTTAAAAACACAACTGACAAACGTGAACTTGAACCACCAAAACTATTTTGCATGGGAGGTCACTCGAGGGGAGTTCCCTAATGGTTTCAAAGTGTGGGTTCTGCAGAGCTGAGAGGACCAAATTAAGATCCCAAGGAAGTGCAGGGTACTGTAATGGGGTCTGAGCCAAGATACATCTTGAATAACAGTTTTTACAAGGGAAGTTGTAGCCAGAGGTTTTTGGAACAGACTGGACAAGGGTGAAACCTGCCCTTTAACAGTACTGGTCAAGTCCCAACTGTAGGAAGGCCAGAGTGTGTGATACTGAGTGGTCTATTGGATTGAAGTTCCTGTGTTCACACCAGGCAAACAGAATTTCCAGGTATGGTAGTAGATCTTTATGAAAGTGGCTTTGAGTATTGTGAGAATGATGATGTAAGACATCCCTGATCCTCAGGACCTGAGTTTCAACAGCCATGCTGTAAAAAATCACTATATGAGAAGCAGGATGGAACAGGTGGCCTTGAGACCGCAGGTCTGCACTGTTTGGAAGATGTTAGGGGTCATCTCCTAGGAGTTTGATTATGTCTGCGTACCAGGTTCTTCTACGCTAGTTTAATGCAATGAGACCCTTTCCTGCCCTAGATGGCTAGAAAAAGGGGTGGAGGAATATGCGACCCCCTCTGAACCAAGCCACACCACATGTCATCAACATGGATGTCCTTGCTAGGGGGGGACTCCCCTAGCAAAGCACCTTGTCCCCATGTTGATGAGGACGAGGGCCTCTTCCCCACAACTCTGTCCAGTGGTTGTGCGGGTATGCAGGTGGGTGGATTATCAGAATCTGGAGGCCCCCTTTAAAGATAAGAGGACCCCCAGATAGTGCCCCCACGTGAATGAGTATAAGTGAAGGGGCGGGGGTAGTAGTGTCATCATTGACCAAATATGTCCATGACCATTTTTGGGTAGTGATGTCACGCCTGTCTCTGCTCGTTTGCTTATGTGGCCAGGGATTACCCATGATGTCAGTGGTTCCTAGGATGCAGTGGGTACAAGCACCCACTGCTTGCTTAGCAACCAGTGACAGCAGTAGAAATGTCACTTCTGTATATGATTTTCTGTTCCAAACAAGGGGCCAAACTGGCAAAAGTTTAGGTGATTTTCCAAAAGCCCCAACAACCTAGGTGTGGATCATACTGCTGGCTCATCCCTGCTTGGGAGTACTGGTGTCACGTAAGCAGAAACACAGCAGTGAGGGCACCCAGAATTCACCAACTCAAGTAGAAATTGAAGATAGGTCATAGGCCAAGTTCGGTAACAGTTGAGCAGGATCAAGATCAGGGATGAGCAGAGGTTGGCAACATGCAGGCAACATGATAGAGGCAAAATCTTGGTCAAGAGTCCAGACCTGAGTTGGTAAGGTAGGCACCAAATGTAAACAGGCAAGGATAATCTAGAATCAGGTCAGATGAAAGCTGGGTCATTAACAGGGGCAAAGGACAAAAAATGGCCACTGCCCCAGTCTATAACTGGCCTTCACAGCAAGGAACGCATGTCAAACATGTGAAATTAACAGGGGCAGTCAGATTTGGGTTCAAGGATAAGAGGAACTCAAGTTGAAAGACCATCCAGCAATGTTCTCATGCAGGGGCCAGGTATACATAGCCCACTAGGTGCCAGCATATGTGGTGGAAATGCCCATGCTACGCATGCCATTGTGCACGTGTTCCATTGTACTTTAGTTAGAGTTTCCATGTCCAAAAACAAGTGCAAATTTCTGTGCATACACATGAGTCTTACCTGCGTCACAACCTTTTTTTTATGATGCTCTCGACAGCATAGTTGTAAATTAGACCTAAGACCCTCAGGATCAGGTACAACACCCCACCTAGAAAATGTATATTGTTGGAGCCCAACCTCTGTAGCTGTAAGATAAAGGTGCCAGATGGATATCAGGGATGGATGGGAGCAGTAACACTTAGGCAGCTCTTCTTAGAATGGAAGCAAGGCTCTAATGCAGTAACAAGAAAAAGAGAGGAAGGCGCCTCTAAGTGCAGTATTGACAATTTATTCAGTAAACAATGGAAAATTTGCACTTACAAGATAAACGGTTAAAAAGACTCATTGTGTGGTAATTAGATCCAGGTGGGACATCCAGCCGTCCAGCAGCAGACTATGCCTATAGGATCAGGAAGTAGAGACCAGGATGTGCCTGTCAGGTCTGAAGAAGGAGCCTATTGAGAGGTCTGAAGAAGGAGCCTATTGAGCATGCTCCGAAATACAGTACCGCCGAGGTCTGAAGGAGCCTATTGAGCATGCTCCGAAATGCAGTTCCGCCGAGGTCTGAAGAAGGAGCCTATTGAGCATGCTCCGAAATGCATTACCGCCCCCTTCACCTGCTACATCTGAGAGGTCTGAAGAAGGAGCCTATTGAGCATGCTCCGAAATGCATTACCGCCCCCTTCACCTGCTACATCTGACTCTGCTCTCCAAGCTTCATTTTTGATGCACAGGCACATCCTGGACTCTACTTCCTGATCCTATAGGCATAGTCTGCTGCTGGATGGCTGGATGTCCCACCTGGATCTAATTACCGCACGATGAGTCTTTTTAACCGTTTATCTTGTAAGTGCAAATTTTCCATTGTTTACTGAATAAATTGTCAATACTGCACTTAGAGGCGCCTTCCTCTCTTTTTCTTACAACACCCCACCTAGTCTTTCAGATTACAGCTACTAAAGTGGACTCACTACTCTAACACGTCCACCGACATCTTTTATTGGTCAGAACTTTCAAAATATTCACAATATCACTCAACTTTACAGATGTAGAAACAGCTCCAAAGGATCTGTTGGAAAATAACTGGGTCCCCCTTACCTATCCAGAGGCTACCTGCCCTGTTTCCAGTCCAAGGAGCTCACCAACAAACTCAGGCTCCAGTCTTGGGGTCTTCTTGCTGTTTATTTCAGAATTCAGACAAAATGGAGGAAGGAGGATTTGGGGTAGATACCTAGGATACCCTGGGTGAAAAAAAAAACCAAGGCACGGGCCTTTTAGCAGCAGCCACAAAGTAATACTGATGAAGAAGGTGCAGCCAAGTAAACCTAGGATCCTATGAGAGCATCTGACCCTCATCCAGCATCTGACCCTCAATAAAGAAGTTCTGCAATACCTGGAGCTTCTGCTAAGCTGCCTTGCAATGAGGTTTCCCTTCTCCAACCCAGATTCAATAGATGCCTCTTCCTGAGGCCCCAGGCCCATAGCACATGCTGAGGTCTAGAACAAGCAGCAGCTTCTCTAACACACATGCCTCCTCCTAGGAGAAGCCCCAAGGGAAACAGAGCCCATCTGATAAGCTTCTCCCCAGCCATACCTTCAGATCTAGCCTCCTACAGATTCTATGGGTAGGATAAATATTCGTAACCTCAGAGGTTGACCCTTACCCACCATTTGTTGGAACTTTCTCCACCAAAGGTAGGAGTAATCAGCCACCAAGTTTAAGGAGAACCTGCAGAATCCTAACAAATGCATCCAAAAAAATATATATTTCTTTCTCAATGTTTTGTGAAAATAGCTCAATAATTGAGTATCTCTGATGTGGTGAATCCATGCAAGGTGTGCCTGTGGCCTCGAATAAAGAATGTTTTTGTGTTTTGCTGGAGAAAGGTCTGTGTGAGACATACTTATTAATGGAGGAATATACTCTACATCGCCATGATATGGATATGGCTTGGATAAGTCTTGAATTTATTTCCCTACGAAAGTTACCACTCCTAAATGAAGGTATGGAAGACTCCTATTAAGCAGGACTTGTTGATGTTCCTCCAATGAATGTGTAGGTGTGACTGTTTATTGGGTGTAGTACTGGATGTAGATCAATGAGCAGCCACCAAGCCACCAGGCATTCATTTGCTCCAAACTTCAGTAAATTGAATCGAATCCATGATGTACTGTATATAATGCTCAACCAAGGTATTTCAATAACTTCAGTTGTGTGAAGTTCTTACTCACAAGCCTTTCTCCATCTGTCCTTGTTGGGTTGACTCTGTGCTGATATGGTTTTAGAGGAAATGTATAAATGTGACCTTTAAGGATGAGCTGGGCCTTGGCTTCAAAGCTGGGTGGGCTAGATGGGCCTTGGCCTGACAGCTGAATGGGCTAGCTGGACCTGGGTTTCAAAACTGGGTAGGCTAGCCAGGTCTGGCTTTTGACAAATGAGTGGGCTTAGCTGGGCCTTGGCTTCAAACTTGGGTGAGCTAACTAAGCCTGGGGTTCACAGTTGGGTGAGCTAGCTGGGTCCTGGGCTGACAGCTGTGTGGGGTAGCCAGGCCTTAGTTTTGAAATATGGAATGGCTAGCTGGGTATGGCCTTGTCAAGTGAGTGGGATCGCTGGTTAGAAAGCTGGGTGGGTTATCCGAGCCTGGGGTTAACTATTGAGTGGGCTAGCTGAGCCAGGAGCTGACTGAGTTAGAAGTACCTGGCTTTGAAAGCTGGGCAGGTCATTTGGGCCTTGGCTTGAGAGTTAGGTGACATAGGTTGACCTGAGCTAAAGAGTTGAGATAGTTTGGGCCTGGTTTTGTAAGCTGAGTGAGGTAGCTTGGCTTGGTCTTGAGAGTTAGTTACATTAGTTCATTAATTAATTTAATTTCGGCAATTTGTTATGTTTTTTTCAGAATTCATTTCCTATCTTCGGCATTTGTTTCATGCATTAGTTGGATTAAACATTTTTTTGGATTTTTTCTGAAAGATTGCCATATATTCGACAAATTGTCGAATTTACTGGATTCAAGTCTGAAGGAGTCAATATTTTTTAAATGCTCGTCCTACCCACCAAGAGAAATGGCATGACGGCATGAGCTGATTGGACAATATCAACTGCTGTCATTTGCATCTGACTTAACGAATGTAATGAAATTCAGATCCATTCGTTAAACAAATCCGAATTATGGAACAAATTTGAAAATTTTATTTCTCCATGGGCCCGAACTACTATCACATCACGTGACGTCATCAAAATAAAACAAATGCATTTGTTACTTTTGTTATAACTTTTTTTCTAATTCATTGACATTCATTACTATGTCCATTTGGATCATCTCTAATAGGTCCTCCTCAGCCACTGGAATACCTGAAAAAAAGGCTGACTCTCAAGCTGAGATCTACACATCTATGAGGACATACAGGCCATACACACAGAGCACAAGGCCGGGGTCACACCACCAGACAGTTCTCGGGGCTGCAGTTCCTTTGAGCTCCACAAGGTGGGAATATCACTTCTACCCAGACAGGAAGTCTCTATGGAAGACAGGAAGTGGTGTCAGGGACAGACAGGAAGTGATGTCAGGTATAAATAGGAAGTTTCAGGTGAGAGGTGAGTCTGGAGGAAGTAGAGAGGAGACATTGCTGGCAGTGGTAGCAGAGGAGGTAATAAGATCTGATTTTATATTTACACCCAGTAACCCCCCCCCCCCCCGTCATGTCCGTCCTCTATTGTCATGTCAGTCCTCTTCTTCCTTTGTCGTGTCCGACCTCTTTCTCCACCGTCACGTCCGTCCTTTTCCTCCACCGTCACATCCGCCCTCTTCCTCCATCATCACGTCCATCATCTTCATTGTGAAGTCCGTCCTCTTCCTCCATTGTCATGTCTGTCCTTCGTTCATCATGTCCGTCCTCTTCCTCCATAGTCACGTCCGTCCTCTTCCTCCATAGTCACCACCGTCCTCTTCCTCCATCGTCACGTCCATCATCTTCCTCCATCGTCACGACCGTCCTCTTCCTCCATTGTCACGTCCGTCCTCTTCCTTCGTTCGTCACGTCCGTCCTCTTCCTTCGTTCGTCACGTCCTTCCTCTTCCTTCGTTCGTCACGTCCTTCCTCTTCCTTCGTTCGTCACGTCCTTCCTCTTCCTTCGTTCGTCACGTCCTTCCTCTTCCTTCGTTCGTCACGTCCTTCCTCTTCCTTCGTTCGTCACGTCCTTCCTCTTCCTTCGTTCGTCACGTCCTTCCTCTTCCTTCGTTCGTCACGTCCTTTCTCTTCCTTCGTTCGTCACGTCCGTCCTCTTCCTCCATCGTCACGTCCTTCCCCTTCCTTCATCTTCTTCCTCCATGATCACGTCTGTCCTCTTCTTCCATTATCGTGTCCATCTTCTTCCTCCATCGTCATGTCCATCCTCTTCTTCCTTCATTGTGTCCTTCCTCTTCCTCCATAGTCATGTCCATCCTCTTCCTCCACCGTCGCTCCCGTCCTCTTCCTCCACCGTCGCGTCCTTCCTCTTCCTCCACCGTCGCGTCCTTCCTCTTCCTCCACCGTCGCGTCCTTCCTCTTCCTCCACCGTCGCGTCCTTCCTCTTCCTCCACCGTCGCGTCCGTCCTCTTCCTCCACCGTCGCGTCCGTCCTCTTCCTCCACCGTCGCGTCCGTCCTCTTCCTCCACCGTCGCGTCCGTCCTCTTCCTCCACCGTCGCGTCCGTCCTCTTCCTCCATAGTCACTATGATGTCTTTTATCTCCAGCAGATGATGATACACACGTATATAGTGTGGGAACCCAGATTAACCCCTTCAGGGGCAGAACATTCCCCCACTTCCGGGGCCGGAACATTCTCCTCATTGTGGAGATGTCACCTTTCCCACCTTAGCAGTGGGAGGAATGAGATTCGGAATCGGGTTTCACTGAAACTTGACCCAAAATTCCATGCTTCAAATTCTGAGATCCCCCAGTAATGGGAGGAGGTGGATAATCCCACCCCTCACTATAAGAGGGGATCTGAGCTCATTCTGGGTTGCTCCAAATTTAAGGTGCGCAAAATTTACCAAACGTTCCCCAAACACGAACCCCACCTCGAATTCAAGGTCATGGCAGACCTGAATCTCACTTTTTTAAAATTGCTTCCACTGATCTGTCCCTATGAAGGAGCTCTTCCCGTCCATTCACTATCACCAGATCCAAAAACACTGACACTAGGCCTAGTCTCACACTGAGGGGTGGGGTTACCAACCTCCTCCCCCTAATATTGGCTGATCTCAGGCCTCCTCCGGGTTTGGGGGCGCCCTGTGAAGCCTGTAGCTTCTAACTCTGCATTTTGGTGCAACATACAAACATGGCAATCTCCAGTTAAAGGACAAAACAGGCAGGTAGGACAAAGGTTTACAGAGGGCAAGAAACACAACTTACAGGAACCCAATCTACATGTGACTATT
Source organism: Staurois parvus (assembly GCF_062004578.1). Taxonomy (NCBI): domain Eukaryota; kingdom Metazoa; phylum Chordata; class Amphibia; order Anura; family Ranidae; genus Staurois; species Staurois parvus. Next base: position 2,186,511 of record NW_028317940.1, on the reverse strand, counting down.
CCCTTCAGGGGCAGCCCAATTATTACCCCCCCCCCCCATATCCCCATCCTAATATTCTACAACCAATACAGTCCAGGTAACTTTCCCCTATCCATCTACAGAGAAACCCACCTAGGTCACATCTTTGAGGATGGAGGAGGACCACAGTCACATGACTGAGAGGATACTAAACCTCACCCTGGAGATCATCTACCTGCTGACCGGAGAGGTGAGGAGGATTCTGGGAGGTCAAATGACATCACTTTTATCTCTATTAATAAACACAGACCTGACCGGAGAGGTGAGGAGGATTCTGGGAGGTCACATGACGTCCCTCTCATCTCTATTAATAAAACACAGACCTGACCGGAGAGGTGAGGAGGATTCTGGGAGGTCACATGACATCACACAGACCTGACCGGAGAGGTGGGGAGGATTCTGGGAGGTCACATGACATCACACAGACCTGACCGGAGAGGTGGGGAGGATTCTGGGAGGTCACATGACATCATACAGACCTGACCTGACCGGAGAGGTGAGGAGGATTCTGGGAGTCTAACATGATGTTCCTATTGGTTCCCCAATACAGAGATTTCCTCCTTTGAAGTTTGGTTGCCATATGTCCATCACAGTGCCTCCATGTGACTCCCTAAAGCCCAAGAGAAATAATGTGGAAAAGATTCTAAAAGTCACCAGCAAGATCACTGAACTTCTGACTGGAGAGCTGAGCAATGCCGGGAATTCTGGAAAATTCTTTATTGAGGAAATTGAGTATTTAGAAGGACATAAGGACCTCTACAAGGACGTCATGATAGACAATCAGCCGCCCCTCACATCACCGGGTAAGAGGAGACTTTATTGGAAAGGAGAGAGCAGTACGGAGGCTCCACCTAGATCCCCCATCATCTGATAAACACATAGAAACAATGGATTCAGTCAGTGTGTGTGTTTCCTACAGATGGATCCAGTCATGGGAACCCACCAGAGAGATGCCCCCGTCCTCTGTATTCCCGGGATTCCACACAGGACGGTCACACCATCCCTCACCATCATCAGGTATGTGAGAAACAATTACTGCTGGTTTTGAGTTATACGCAAACCTGTTATAATGAACATCTTATTATATATTCAGAGTGGAAGCCTCAGAGATTTTAATATCATTGTTAAAGAAGAGTTTACGGATGAGGATGAGGAGTATGGTGTAATGGAGGAGCTCTCTGAAGGACATGAGGATTACTACAAGGACATTACAAAGAAGCCATCTAATAAGAGAAACCCACCAGAGAGGTGTCCCCGTCCTCTGTATTCCCGAGATTCCACACAGGAAGGTCACACCATCCCTCACCATCAGGTCGGTGGAGTTGAGGGTCGGGAACATAAAGTGATGGAACACTCTGACATGTGGAGACGATGTGTGGACTCTACAAGATGAGATGTTCTATGTGATCTCACATCATAAATCCTTCTATGTTACAGATGTTATTTTCTGCCATTCTGTTGGTTTAGGGTGAAGATCTGATGAACATGAAAGTTGAGGGTGAAGTAGAAGAGACGTATGTGAGGGATGATCAGCAATATACGGAGGAGGCTGGAATGAGGAGGACATTCATAGAGGAGGACACTTCTACAGAGATCAGCACAGGTGAGGGTCACAAGTCTGAACTTGGACCTTCTTGTCTATCAGAGATCACATGACCCAGTGCCTAGGCTTGAGGTTGTGTGAAGAGCATGCCCCTCCCCCTCCCCCCATTGGTTCCTGCTCCTCTTCCAAGGCGGTGTAAATATAGAAGTGATCTGGGAGGACCAAAGGTCTTTTGACTGAAGAGGGGAGGAGTCCCTAGCCGGTTGGGACATCCACAGAGAACATCTGCTCCCTCCTATCTCCCTGATCCAGATGGAATCTTGATGGAAGTAAACTAACCCTCTCCTATCTATTGATGATGTTTTTCTATTTTTCCAGGACCCGCCATGGAGAAACCCTCAAAGGATCGTCTCACTTTATCTCCAGGTTGTAAAATGGAAGATGAGGACATCCCAGGAGATTGTGCCGGAGAAAAGACAATGAGCTCCACTATGGATGGTGGACTTCCCAGTATAGATGGGCCATCTAGATCATCTGATTCTTGGCGGCCTTGTACTGGGTGGGATGATTCTGGAATTCGGGGGGATGAGAACTTTTCCTGTCCTAAATGTGGGGAAAGTTTTTACTCTGAATTAAGTCTTTCTATACATCAGCGATCTCACACTGAGAAGAAGCAATATTACTGCTCTGAGTGCGGGAAATGTTTTTCAAAGAGTTCCCACCTTAGCTCACATCAGAGATTGCACACAGGCGAGAAGCCGTATTCCTGTTCGGAGTGCGGAAAACGTTTTTCCCATAAATCCAATCTTACTTCACATCATAGATTGCACACAGGTGAGAAGCCATTTTCTTGCCCCGTGTGTTGGAAAAGTTATACACGGAAAACAGAACTTGTTATACATCAGAGATCCCACACAGGGGAAAAGCCATTTTCCTGCCCTGAGTGCGGGAAATGTTATATACGGAAATCAGATCTTGCCACACATCGTAGATCACACACAGGGGAGTTGCCGTATTCCTGCTCTGAGTGTGGGAAATGTTACCCACGAAAATCAAAACTTGCTGTACATCAGAGATCTCACACAGGGGTGAAGCCATATTCTTGCGCTGAGTGCGGGAAATGTTATTCACTGAAATCAGATCTTCTTATACATCAAGTTTCTCACACTGGGGAGAAGCCAAATTGAGTGCGGGAAATGTTCTTCACGGAAGTCTTGTCTTATGAACCATCAGAGAACCCACACAACCCTCGTATTGGTGTTCTGAGTGTGGGAAATGTCTTCTATATGGATGATATGTTGCCATACATCAGAGATCCCACACAACCCTCGAGGTGTATTAGTGTCCTGAGTGCGGGAAATGTCTTTTATATGGATGAAATGTTGCCGTACATCAGAGATCTCACACTGGGAAGAAGCACACCTTGATATACACCTCAGAAAACACGTGGCTGAGTGCTCCTCTGATCTTTATCATGGAAGAAACACTTTATAAGGAGATCAGAGATCACTAAAGACTTCAAAGTTGTGTCTGGCTTCCTCTGCTAGGAGGGGGGGGGGGGTCACTGCTGGTTGGGTCCCTCTAGCAGTGTAGTCTGATCTCCCCTGACCTTCAGCAGAAGCTTCCATGGAGGACATCATGGTGAGAGAGAAGGAGGGGGGGTCACTGCTGGTTGGGTCCCTCTAGCAGTGTAGTCTGATTTCCTCTGACCTTCAGCAGAAGCTTCCAGGGAGGACATCCTGGTGAGAGGAAAGGAGAGGGGTTACTGCTGGTTGGGTCCCTCCTGCTGTGTAGTCTAATCTCCCCTGACCTTCAGCAGAAGCTTCCATAGAGGACATCATGGTGAGAAAGAAGGGGGGGGGGGTCAATGCTGGTTGGGTCCCTCTAGCAGTGTAGTCTGATCTCCCCTGACCTTCAGCAGAAGCTTCCATGGAGGACATCATGGTGAGAGAGGAGCTAGACATTGCTTGTGGATGAAGAGAAGGTGAGATCAGACTACATGGGAATGCAGTAGTTAGCACCCTGCACTGACATCTTCATTTGCATGGAGAGAGCCACCTGCAGATAAAAGTGTAACAAAATGACATTTTCTGAAGTAACTTTTCTTAATTTCCATAATAAAATGCAAATCTATATATGTGTGAAGAGAAAAAAGTGAATGTTTTACTAATGGCTAAATGATAATATTAAGTGCTTATATGCTAATGTTCGGCTCTGTATATTATAACAGATCCCACTGCTAGAATGACTTTGTATATGAAATGTTAATAAAACCTCTTTTCCTTTCTCTGGGATGTCTGGTGTCTCTATAATCCAGATATTCTGCAGTGGGAGTCCAGGTCACCGTCAGGCTGATAAGGCGTTCCTAAATAAAAGAAATGAATGTTTCTTGTCATGGTCGATGTGCACACTGTGCGGGGTAACATGTACTAGGAGGTCCTTCATGGGAACTGTCCAGGGTTGGAGGGTAAAATCTTCCCCTTTGTTGAAGAGTCCGGGTCCCAAAACCAAAAAAGGAGGGTACAGAGCCAGAGAGGTTGGCTCTGTACCATGTGATCACTATGACTAATCATAATGTAGCCTGCTTCCCCTTTTATTTCATACACTGATTGGCTGTGAGGGAAAAGGGAGAGCTTACCATGATGATCACCGGCAGCACCTGTATATATTTCATCTAATACTAGTGTAGGCCAACACAAATGTCCTGATTGCCAGCCACGCCGGCACCAGTGTCACCGAGCACCAGTGAGAGACAGAACCAGTGTCCCGATTGCCAGTCACACCAGAACCAGTGTCAGCCGAAACCAGTGTCCTGGACTGGCCACAGAAGTACTGTCATCTGGACACCAGTCACCCCAGTTCCAGTGCCACCTAGTACCAGTGTAAGACAGAACCAGTGTCCTGATTGCCAGTCACACCAGTTCCAGTGCCACCTAGTACCAGTGTAAGACAGAACCAGTGTCCTGATTGCCAGTCACACCAGTTCCAGTGCCACCTAGTACCAGTGTAGGCCAGCATCAGAGTACCAATGTAAGCCAATGTGTCCTGATCTCCAGCCACACCAGTACCAGTGTCAGCAAGCACCAGCACCTTGGTCGCCAACCACACCAGTTCCAGTGCCACCTAGTACCAGTACCTTGGTCACCAGCCACGCCAGTACCAGTGTCAACAAGCACCAGTACCTTGGTCGCCAGCCACGCCAGTACCAGTGTCAACAAGCACCAGTACCTTGGTCGCCAGCCACGCCAGTACCAGTGTCAACAAGCACCAGTACCTTGGTCGCCAGCCACGCCAGTACCAGTGCCAACAAGCACCAGTACCTTGGTCGCCAGCCACGCCAGTACCAGTGCCAACAAGCACCAGTACCTTGGTCGCCAGCCACGCCAGTACCAGTGTCAACAAGCACCAGTACCTTGGTCGCCAGCCACGCCAGTACCAGTGTCAACAAGAACCAGTACCTTGGTCGCCAGCCACACCAGTACCAGTGTCAACAAGCACCAGTACCTTGGTCGCATGCCACACCAGTACCAGTGTCAACAAGCGCCAGTACCTTGGCCGCCAGCTACACCAGTTCCAGTGTCATCTAGTACCAGTACCTTGGTCACCAGCCACACCAGTACTAGTGTAAGCCAACATTATTCTCTTGACTACCAGCTCACCACTACCAATGTAGGCCAGCACCAGTGTTTTGATTGCCAGCCACACCAGCACCAGTGCCATCTAATACCAATTTAGGCCAGCATCAGAGTACCAATGTAAGCCAATGCAAGTGTCCTGAGCACCAGCCACACCAGTTCCAGTGCCACCTAGTACCAGTGTTGGACAGCACCAGTGTTTTAGTTGTCAGCCAGACCAGTGCTAATGAAATCTAGAACTAGTGTAAGCTGGAACCTGATGTTGAGGTGTTCCGATCAACCGAACAACAGAGAAAAATTCCCAGCTCACCTTACCAGCCAACCTGCAACCAACCAACTGAATTGTCTTGTCCAGCAGTTAAACACGGGGGTTTAGTTTGCACACATGTGCAAATACATGTGTAAGCTGCAGAGCCTTGTCATGGTACCCCGATATTCTGCAGTTCCGAACTGGGATTTGTGCTAGGAGAAAGAATTGAGGGGGAGGGGATTTATGCTAGGAGGGGGGTTGTGATTTGTGCTAGGAGGGGTACTTGGGGGGGATTTGTGCTAGGAGAGGGAATTGGGGGGATTTATGCTAGGAGGGGTACTTGGGGGGGGGGGGGGGATTTGTGCTAGGTGAGGAAATTGAGGAGGGGGGGGATTTATGCTAGTAGGAGGGTTGGGGGTGGGATTTGTGCTAGGAGTGGTACTTGAGGGGTGATTTGTGCTAGGAGAGGGAATTGAGGGGGGATTTATGCTAGGAGGGGGTTTGGGGTTGGATTTGTGCTAGGAGGGGTACCTGAGGGAGGGATTTTTGCTAGGAGAGGGAATTGAGGGGGGATTTATGCTAGGAGGGGGGTTAAGGGTGGGATTTGTGCTAGGAGGTGGACTTGAGGGGGGGATTTGTGCTAGGTGAGGGAATTGAGGGGGGGAATTTATGCTAATAGGGGGGTTGGAGGTGGGATTTGTGCTAGGAGTGGTACTTGAGGGGGTGATTTGTGCTAGGAGAGGGAATTGAGGGGGGATTTATGCTAGGCGGGGGTTGGGGGTGGAATTTGTGCTAGGACGGGTACTTGAGGGGGGATTTGTGCTAGGAGAGGAAATTGAGGGGGGGATTTATGCTAGGAGGGGGGTTGGGGGTGGGATTTGTGCTAGGAGGTGGACTTGTGATAGGAGAGGGAAGTGAGAGGGAGGTTTATACAAGGAGGGGGGTTGGGGTGGGATTTGTGCTAGGAGGGGGACTTGAGGGGTGATTTGTACTAGGAGAGGGAATTGAGGGGGGATTTATGCTAGGAGGGGGGTTGGGGTGGGATTTGTGCTAGGAGGTGGACTTGAGAGGGGGATTTGTGCTAGGTGAGGGAATTGGGGGGGGGGGATTTATGCTAGTAGGGGGGTTGGGGGGGGGATTTGTGCTAGGAGTGGTACTTGAGGGGTGATTTGTGCTAGGAGAGGGAATTGAGGGGGGATTTATGCTAGAAGGGAGGTTGGGGGTGGGATTTGTGCTAGGAGTGGTACTTGAGGGGTGATTTGTGCTAGGAGAGGGAATTGAGGGGGGATTTATGCTAGGAGGGGGTTTGGGGTTGGATTTGTGCTAGGAGGGGTACTTGAGGGAGGGATTTTTGCTAGGAGAGGGAATTGAGGGGGGATTTATGCTAGAAGGGGGGTTAAGGGTGGGATTTGTGCTAGGAGGTGGACTTGAGGGGGGGATTTGTGCTAGGTGAGGGAATTGAGGGGGGGGGGGATTTATGCTAGTAGGGGGTTGGAGGTGGGATTTGTGCTATGAGTGGTACTTGAGGGGGTGATTTGTGCTAGGAGAGGGAATTGAGGGGGGATTTATGCTAGGCGGGGGTTGGGGGTGGAATTTGTGCTAGGAGGGGTACTTGAGGGGGGATTTGTGCTAGGAGAGGAAATTGAGGGGGGGATTTATGCTAGGAGGGGGGTTGGGGGTGGGATTTGTGCTAGGAGGGGGACTTGAGGGGTGATTTGTGCTAGGAGAGAGAATTGAGGGGGGATTTATGTTAGGAGGGGGGTTGGGGGTGGGATTTGTGCTAGGAGGTGGACTTGAGAGGGGGATTTGTGCTAGGTGAGGGAATTGAGGGGGGGGGATTTATGCTAGTAGGGGGGTTGGGGGGGGGATTTGTGCTAGGAGTGGTACTTGAGGGGTGATTTGTGCTAGGAGAGGGAATTGAGGGGGGATTTATGCTAGGAGGGGGGTTGGGGGTGGGATTTGTGCTAGGAGTGGTACTTGAGGGGTGATTTGTGCTAGGAGAAGGAATTAAGGGGGTATTTATGCTAGGAGGGGGTTGGGGGTGGGATTTGTGCTAGGAGTGGTACTTGAGGGGTGATTTGTGCTAGGAGAGGGAATTGAGGGGGGATTTATGCTAGGAGGGGGTTTGGGGTTGGATTTGTGCTAGAAGGGGTACTTGAGGGAGGGATTTTTGCTAGGAGAGGGAATTGAGGGGGGATTAATGCTAGGAGGGGGGTTAAGGGTGGGATTTGTGCTAGGAGGTGGACTTGAGGGGGGGATTTGTGCTAGGTGAGGGAATTGAGGGGGGGGGGAATTTATGCTAGTAGGGGGGTTGGAGGTGGGATTTGTGCTAGGAGTGGTACTTGAGGGGGTGATTTGTGCTAGGAGAGGGAATTGAGGGTGGATTTATGCTAGGCGGGGTTGGGGGTGGAATTTGTGCTAGGAGGGGTACTTGAGGGGGGATTTGTGCTAGGAGAGGGAATTGAGGGGGGGATTTATGCTAGAGGGGGGTTGGGGGTGGGATTTGTGCTAGGAGGGGGACTTGAGGGGTGATTTGTGCTAGGAGAGAGAATTGAGGGGGGATTTATGTTAGGAGGAGGGTTGGGGGTGGGATTTGTGCTAGGAGGTGGACTTGAGAGGGGGATTTGTGCTAGGTGAGGGAATTGAGGGGGGGGGGATATATGCTAGTAGGGGGGTTGGGGGGGGATTTGTGCTAGGAGTGGTACTTGAGGGGTGATTTGTGCTAGGAGAGGGAATTGAGGGGGGATTTATGCTAGTAGGGGGGTTGGGGGTAGGATTTGTGCTAGGAGGGGGACTTGAGGGGTGATTTGTGCTAGGAGAGAGAATTGAGGGGGGATTTATGTTAGGAGGGGGGTTGGGGGTGGGATTTGTGCTAGGAGGTGGACTTGAGAGGGGGATTTGTGCTAGGTGAGGGAATTGAGGGGGGGGGGGATTTATGCTAGTATGGGGGTTGGGGGGGGGGGGCTTTGTGCTAGGAGTGGTACTTGAGGGGTGATTTGTGCTAGGAGAGGGAATTGAGGGGGAATTTATGCTAGGAGGGGGTTGGGGGTGGAGTTTGTGCTAGGAGGGGTACTTGAAGGGGGGGGGATTTGTGCTAGGTGAGGGAATTGAGGGGGGGGGGGCATTTATGCTAGTAGGAGGGTTGGGGTGGGATTTGTGCTAGGAGTGGTACTTGAGGGGTGATTTGTGCTAGGAGAGGGAATTGAGGGGGGATTTATGCTAGGAGGGGGTTTGGGGTTGGATTTGTGCTAGGAGGGGTACTTGAGGGAGGATTTTTTGCTAGGAGAGGGAATTGAGGGGGGATTTATGCTAGGAGGGGGGTTAAGGATGGGATTTGTGCTAGGAGGTGGACTTGAGGGGAGGATTTGTGCTAGGTGAGGGAATTGAGGGGGGGGGAATTTATGCTAGTAGGGGGGTTGGAGGTGGGATTTGTGCTAGGAGTGGTACTAGAGGGGGTGATTTGTGCTAGGAGAGGGAATTGAGGGGGGATTTATGCTAGGCGGGGGTTGGGGGTGGAATTTGTGCTAGGAGGGGTACTTGAGGGGGGATTTGTGCTAGGAGAGGGAATTGAGGGGGGGATTTATGCTAGGAGGGGGGTTGGGGGTGGAATTTGTGCTAGGAGGTGGACTTGTGATAGGAAAGGGAATTGAGGGGGAGATTTATACAAGGAGGGGGGTTGGGGTTGGATTTGTGCTAGGAGGGGGACTTGAGGGGTGATTTGTGCTAGGAGAGGGAATTGAGGGGGGGGGATTTATGCTAGTAGGGGGGTTGGGGTGGATTTGTGCTAGGAGTGGTACTTGAGGGGTGATTTGTGCTAGGAGAGGGAATTGAGGGGGGATTTATGCTAGGAGGAGGGTTGGGGTGGGATTTGTGCTAGGAGTGGTACTTGAGGGGTGATTTGTGCTAGGAGAGGGAATTGAGGGGGGGTTTATGCTAGAAGGGGGTTGGGGGTGGAGTTTGTGCTAGGAGGGGTACTTGGGGGGGGGGGGATTTGTGCTAGGTGAGGGAATTGAGGGGGGGATTTATGCTAGTAGGGGGGTTGGGGTGGGATTTGTGCTAGGAGTGGTACTTGAGGGGTGATTTATGCTAGGAGAGGGAATTGAGGGGGGATTTATGCTAGGAGGGGGGTTAAGGGTGGGATTTGTGCTAGGAGGTGGACTTGAGGGGGGGATTTGTGCTAGGTGAGGGAATTGAGGGGGGGGGAATTTATGCTAGTAGGGAGGTTGGGGGTGGGATTTGTGGTAGGAGTGGTACTTGAGGGGTGATTTGTGCTAGGAGAAGGAATTAAGGGGGTATTTATGCTAGGAGGGGGTTGGGGGTGGGATTTGTGCTAGGAGTGGTACTTGAGGGGTGATTTGTGCTAGGAGAGGGAATTGAGGGGGGATTTATGCTAGGAGGGGGTTTGGGGTTGGATTTGTGCTAGGAGGGGTACTTGAGGGAGGGATTTTTGCTAGGAGAGGGAATTGAGGGGGGATTTATGCTAGGAGGGGGGTTAAGGGTGGGATTTGTGCTAGGAGGTGGACTTGAGGGGGGGATTTGTGCTAGGTGAGGGAATTGAGGGGGGATTTATGCTAGTAGGGGGGTTGGAGGTGGGATTTGTGCTAGGAGTGGTACTTGAGGGGTGATTTGTGCTAGGAGAGGGAATTGAGGGGGGATTTATGCTAGGCGGGGGTTGGGGGTGGAATTTGTGCTAGGAGGGGTACTTGAGGGGGGATTTGTGCTAGGAGAGGGAATTGAGGGGGGGATTTATGCTAGGAGGGGGGTTGGGGTGGGATTTGTGCTAGGAGGGGGACTTGAGGGGTGATTTGTGCTAGGAGAGGGAATTGAGGGGGGATTTATGCTAGGAGGGGGTTGGGGGTGGAGTTTGTGCTAGGAGGGGTACTTGAGGGGGGGGGGGATTTGTGCTAGGTGAGAGAATTGAGGGGGGGATTTATGCTAGTAGGGGGGTTGGGGTGGGATTTGTGCTAGGAGTGGTACTTGAGGGGTGATTTGTGCTAGGAGAGGGAATTGAGGGGGGATTTATGTTAGGAGGGGGGTTAAGGGTGGGATTTGTGCTAGGAGGTGGACTTGAGGGGGGGGGATTTGTGCTAGGTGAGGGAATTGAGGGGGGGGGGAATTTATGCTAGTAGGGAGGTTGGGGGTGGGATTTGTGGTAGAAGTGGTACTTGAGGGGTGATTTGTGCTAGGAGAATGAGTTTAGGGGGTATTTATGCTAGGAGGGGGTTTGGGGTGGGATTTGTGCTAGGAGGGGTACTTGAGGGGGGGCAGCACAGTGGCTAAATGATTAGCACTTTCACGTGGCAGCACTAGGGTCGTTGGTTCGAATCCCAACCACGGCACCTCCTGCCTGGAGTTTGCATGTTCTCTCTGTGCCTGCGTGGGTTTCCTCCGGGTACTCCGGTTTCCTCCCACACTCCAAAGACATGCTGGTAGGTGAATTGGCTCCTGTCTAAATTGTCCCTAGTATGTGAATGTATGAATGTAAGTTAGGGACCTTAGATTGTACACCCCTTGTGGGTTAGGGACTGATGGGAATGTACAATATATATGTAAAGCGCTGCGCAAATTGACGGCGCTATATAAGTACCTTAAATAAATAAATAGGTGAGGGAATTGGGGAGGGGGGAGGAATTTATGCTAGTAGGGGGGTTGGAGGTGGGATTTGTGCTAGGAGTGGTACTTGAGGGGTGATTTGTGCTAGGAGAGGGAATTGAGGGGGGATTTATGCTAGGCGGGGGTTGGGGGTGGAATTTGTGCTAGGAGGGGTACTTGAGGGGGGATTTGTGATAGGAGAGGGAATTGAGGGGGGGGGTTTATGCTAGGAGGGGGGTTGGGGTGGGATTTGTGCTAGGAGGTGGACTTGTGCTAGGAGAGGGAATTGAGGAGGGGATTTATACAAGGAGGGGGGTTGGGGTGGGATTTGTGCTAGGAGGGGGACTTGAGGGGTGATTTGTGCTAGGAGAGGGAATTGAGGGGGGATTTATGCTAGGAGGGGGGTTGGGGGTGGGATTTGTGCTAGGAGGTGGACTTGAGAAGGGGATTTGTGCTAGGTGAGGGAATTGAGGGGGGGGGGATTTATGCTAGTAGGAGGGTTGGGATTTGTGCTAGGAGTGGTACTTGAGAGGTGATTTGTGCTAGGAGAGGGAATTGAGGGGGGATTTATGCTAGGAGGGGGGTTGGTGGTGGGATTTGTGCTAGGAGGGGTACTTGGGGGGGGGATTTTTGCTAGGTGAGGGAATTGAGGGGGAGAGGGGATTTATGCTAGTAGGGGGTTGGGGGTGGGATTTGTGCTAGGAGTGGTACTTGAGGTGTGATTTGTGCTAGGAGAGGGAATTGAGGGGGGATTTATGCTAGGAGGGGGTTGGGGGTGGGATTTGTGCTAGGAGGGGTACTTGAGGGGGGGATTTTTGCTAGGAGAGGGAATTGAGGGGGGATTTATGCTAGGAGGGGGGTTAAGGGTGGGATTTGTGCTAGGAGGTGAACTTGAGGGGGGGATTTGTGCTAGGGGAGGGAATTGAGGGGGGGGGGGAATTGAGGGGGGATTTATACTAGGATGGAGGTTGGGGGTGGGATTTGTGCTAGGAGGTGGACTTGTGCTAGGAGAGGGAATTGAGGGGGGGATTTATATGAGGGGGGTTGGGGTGGGATTTGTGCTAGAAGGGGGACTTGAGGGGGGATTTGTGCTAGGAGAGGGAATTGAGGGGGGGATTTATGTTAGGAGGGGGGTTGGGGGTGAGATATGTGCTAGAAGGGGGACTTTAGGGGGGGATTTGGAGAGGTGGGGTTGTGCTAGTTTGGAAGGAGGGGTTTGTGCCAGGATGGGTGATACTTTGGAAGGATATGTACTTTGAAGGGGGCCTTGTGCTAGGAGGGGAATTTTTTTGGGGGGGAATTAGTGCTGGGGAGGGGTTTGTGCTAGGAGGGGGGATTTGGGGAGAGGAGAGGATTTGTGCTAAGAGGCGAAATATGTGGGGGAGTATTTGTACTCTGAGGGGTGATTTTGGAGGAGGATTTGTGCTAGAAGGGGGTTTGAGGGGAGAGGATTTGTGCTGGGAGGGGGGATTTCAGCAGGAGGGGTTTGAGGAAGGAGGATTTGAGCTGGGAGGGGGGATTTCAGCAGGAGGGGTTTTAGGGGAGAGGATTTGATCTGGGAGGAAGGATTTCAGCAGGAGGGGTTTTAGGGGAGAGGATTTGATCTGGGAGGGAGGATTTCAGCAGGAGGGGTTATACTTTTAGTAGGGGGAATGCTTGTTGAGAACGTATGCTTAAAGCCCAAATTTGGGCAAAAAAAAAAATTTGCAGTGGGTCTGTGCCGAAAATGCAAGGGCTCATTTATGGGGAACAATAAAATTACATCTACTACGACCAATCCAGCTCTCCTCCCAACAGCATCTGCACCCCCACACTCCACCAATCGAATGACATCATCAAGACCAGAGCAGGGTCCATAGCCCTGCACTGGACATGAGGAACAGCTCATTTCACGAACGTGGGGAGGGGGTGGCTGCCTGCCAGAGGATCTGAGGATCAGGTAAGTAAAACTGTTCCACCTCTCTCCTAGACATTATGAGCATTTGACCCCTGCAATGCAGGCACAGCCCCACTACAAGGGATCATTTTCTAATGGGGTGTGGGAGGGGATTTTTGCTGACAAACAATGATCACACATCATCGGGGGACTCAGTTTGTTATTTTCGTCCTGAGAAAACAGGAAAGCTGGGGAGTCCACATGCAATCACTAGGAGTATAGATGAGGCGCCATCAGAAGATCTGGAAGGGTGCCACCTAACCAACTATCCAAAAACAAAGAAAAAGAGGAAATAGGCCGCACACCTCATAGGCTAACCTCAAATCAAGTTTATTGTACAACAATCGCATAAAATGACATCAGAGATACGGCATATAATCCAACATCACAGGGGGCACCACCCTCCCCGGAGATTAGGGGACGCTCCAAGTAGGACATCAAAGATGGAAAGGTATCCACTGGGTCTAAGTCAACCCCTACCACCTCCCAACTACCCATCATGGGGGGACTCAGTTTGGTATCTTCGTCCTGACAAAAAAAAAGGGGGAAAACAGGAAAGCAAGGGACGATGTCACTCGGGAACAGAGATCAAACGGCGAGTACACACGCTGTGCGGCACACACAGGCAAAAGATTTCTTAATACAAAAGCGCTTTTTAACCACATGCAGTCCAGCCACTGTAGAAATACAGTGGCAGGGAGGCACGGCTGGGCAAAACCACATTTTAAAACGTGTGTTTGCAAAACAGGTCTCGCGCGCCACCGCCCTACTTGTCCCGCCAATCCCGGCCGCGGGTGTCAGTCGCCGGGTCACAGCCGGTCATTACCGGCTGTGTCCTGCCGATTAGGGGCAATCACTGACAGAGAGAAGGGCTGCAGTAGCTCTGCTTTCTGTCAGTCCTGTCAGCTCCTGACATGCTGAGCAGGAGTCTATCTCTCCAGATCAGTGTGTCCCCCCCCCCCTGCAGTACACACCCCCGCCCCCTAGTAAAACACTCAACTCACACAGTTAACCCTTTCAGTAAATAAAAAATTTAACCCCTTCCTCCCCAGTGCCATTAGTACAGTGTCAGTGTTTTTTCTTTGCGCTGATCACTGTATTGGTGTCACTGGGGATGTCAGTGACCCCACGTCAGTTCCCCCCCAGTGTCAGAATGTCCGCCGCAGTCCCGCAGTCCTGCCATAAGTCACTGATTGCCGCCATAAGTCACTGATCGCCGCCATAAGTCGCTGATCGCCGCCATTATTAGTATAAAAAAAAATTAAAAATCCGAGTATCTTTCCGCCATTTGTAAACGCTATAACTTTCACGTAAACCAATTAATTTACACGTATTGGGGCTTTTTTTTAGCAAAGGCATGTCGCAGAATGCATTTTGGCTGAAATTTATGACAAAATTTTTTTTACTGGACATGTTTTATAGCAAAAAGTCCAAAATATTGTTTTTTATTCTCAAAATTGTCAGCATTTTTTTTTTAGCGCAAAAAATAAAAAACGCACAGGCGATCAAATACCACTGAAAGAAAGCTCTATTTGTGTGAAAAAAGGACATAAATTTCATGTATGTACCGTATTGCAGGACCGCGCAATTGTCTGTTAAACTAGCGCAGCGCTGTATAGCAAAAAAATTTCGTAAATTGCAGTATCTATACCATAGTTTGTAGACGCTATAACTTCCACACAATGCAATCAATATACACTTATTGGGATTTTTATTTACCATAAACATGTAGCAGAATACATTTTAGCCTAAATTTATAACCAACTTTGAGTTTACTATATATTTTTTATAGCTGAAAGTAAAAAATATCGTTTTTCTTCCAAATTTTTTTTTTTTTTGTTTATAGCGTGAAAAATAAAAAGCGCACAGGTGATCAAATACCACCAAAAGAAAGCTCTATTTGTGTGAAAAAAAGGACGTAAATTTCGTTTGGGTACAGCATTGTACGACCGCAAAATTGTCAGTTGAATTATTGCAGAGCCGAGTAGCAAAAAGAGGCCTGGTCATTAAGGGGGGTAATCCTCAGGAGGGGAGTGGTTTATTATATTTCATGTGAGTCCATATTCTAAGCATTTAAATAAAGACAAAGTTTTATAAGGATAAAGCACTATGTCCACATTTCTTTTTTACGTCATGACACTGAGGAACATCTAAAGAGGAGTGAGCAGGGGCGGACTGACAACTCATGGGGCCCCCAGGCAATAGGGGATCATGGGGCCCCTGTGTTCTTGCCTAAACTCAAAAAAGCCTATGAAAAAGGTATTGGGGCATCTCATGGGGCCCCCTACTGACCCCGGGCCCTCGGGCAGTGCCTGAGTTTCCAAATGGTCAGTCCGCCCCTGGGAGTGAGCAGGTAATCCTGAGCAACTGAAGGAGGGAGAGATCCATTCAGGGATAACAAGTGTATAAGGAGAGAAGCATTGTGGAGTACATAGGAGGTATCCAACATCCATTCCATGCTGCAGCAAATTCTAGCAGGTTCCATGTATGTGAACAAAAAGTGTATTAAGCCTATCTGTTAGGCTTGTAAGGAGGTGAGCGCACATCTTTAATGATTTAAGGATTCACAAAAAGTCGCAATTGGTGTGTTTGGATCACGTCATCACAAATTCCTTTTTTTGGACTATTTGAATAATGGGACTGATTTTTATATTTTTTGGATTTTTATTTGATTCACATCACATTTAACTTGATATTTATTTATCTATGGTATATTGTTTGATTTTTATGGATAAAATTTGAAGTCATTAATTTATTAGTTGTAGGAGATTGGGAGCGCAACTTTTTTTAGTTTTATGGTTTTTTAACACAGTTTGAGTATGTGATTAATGTTAGCGATCCAGAGGAATTATTATAGTGGCTCGCAAGTTACACACACAACCTCTACCACCTCCCACCCTACCAACCACCCATCATCGGGGAGACTCAGTTTGGTATCTTCACCCTGAGAGCTAGATGACCATGTTCCACCATTGAAGATGAGGGCCTCTTCCCCGCAACCCTGGCCTGGAGGTTGTAGGGGTGCAGGGGGGACTTATCAGAATCTAGAAGCCCCTTTTAAATGTAGTTGGCTATCAGATACTGCTACCCCACCATGCGAATGAGAAAGAGGTGCACAGCACCCCACTGAAAAGCAAATAAACACACACACCTTATAACAAATCCATACAAGACCCATATCGTCCTTCAGACCTATAGACCTGCAGTCTGGATGTCCAGGACAGGGGGAAGGGTGACCATACCAGGCCACATACCATCACTATCCCCATAGCAAGGTTCTCCCTTGTTTGATGAGGACAAGGACCTCTTTCCTGCAACCCTGGCAAAATCGATACAGGGGTGCAGAGGAGGACTTATCAGAATCTGAAAGCTCCTTTTAAAAAAAAGGGGGGCCACCAGATACTGTTTTCCCACCATGTGAATGGTACAAAGCACCCCATTAAAAAGTAAATAAACACACACCTTAGAAATAAATCCATACCAAACCCTTATCCTAGCATGCAGTCTGGATGTCCTTCCCCTCCTGAACCATACCAGGCCACATACCCACAACATAGAGGAAGAACCTTCCTAGGAGGACCCTTCATAGCAAGAGATGTACCTAGCAAGCTCCTCTTCCCCACAACCCTGGCCGGGTGGTTGTGGGAGGTCTGCGGGTAGGGAGCTTATTGGAATCTGGAAGCCACCTTTACCAATAGGAGGGCATCAACATACCAGCCCTCCCCCACCTATATAAATGAATAAGGGGTACGTAGTACCCCTAACTCCTTCATAAAAGGGAAACGGTAAATAACCACACTGGTACCATTCTTGGAAAGTCCTTTATTATAAAAAAAAGTCCCATGATGAACATCCTCCGTCAGTCATCACCCCACTGCCACTCATTGTCAGAAAGGAGATCCCTCCACTCAACAGTCCGATATAATTGCAGCTCCCGGTGATGGAACCCGGAGAGTGTCCCAGCCATCATCACCTCATTGCCACTCATTGTCAGAAAGGAGATCCCTCCACCCAACAGTCTGATATAATTGCAGTGCCTGGTGATGGAACCCGGAGAGTGTCCCAGCCATCATCGCCACTCTGCACAGAGTCCTGGAACCTGAGGGACTTGGACATGATGGGACAGTAGACCAAATAACGAGACTGTTGGGCAGGATCCGGGACAGTTGGCAACAACGACAAGGCATTCATCACACTACGAGACGGTTCTCAGAGCTTCAGTTCCTCTGAGCTTCACAAGGTGGTGACCTCGCTTCTACCCAGACAGGAAGTCTCTATGGTAGACAGGAAGCGATGTCAGCTATAAATAGGAAGTTCCAGGGGAGAGGTGATTCGAGAGGAGACATTGCTGGAAATGGCACCAGAGGAGGTGAGAAGATCTGATTTTTTCATGACTTTTGTTGTTGTCCCTTATTGGTGGCCACTTTGCCCAGTTCCTCTTGTCCCTCACATTGGCAACATGGAGGGTGGAATTATATTTCAAGACTGCAGAGTCCTACGTTTTGCCTGGATGTAGTTTTATAGTGTTCTGGTGTCGCCTGTTTGCCATGGTTGTACCGGTCGGGGCTTAAAGCGGAACTTCACTCTCAACCAACATGGACTATTCATGATCCTTACTCTGCTAGCATTGGTGAATAGATAGGAAGGGATATCGTATTTACTTGTTGTATACTTTTTTTTAAATATCCTTTTCTGTTACTTCCTAGTTTCTGGCCTAGGCCAGGGTGATGTCATACATCCCAGGAGTCTTTGGGAGGGGAGGAGGGGTTTTCTCAGCTAAACATGCCTGTGTCCATAAGCTAAGGGTGCAGATGAATTCCAGGAAGTAAATGCTGCAGGAATCGTCTGCCCTTACTCAAGATGGCTGCGGCTACCCACATGTAAGAAAAATATATTTGAAAAATCACTTTGAACACCCCCCCCCCCCAACATTTTTATCCGTGGCCATCTTGAGTAAGGGCAGACAATTTATGTAGCATTTATTTCCTGGAATCCATCTGCCCTTGGCTCAGGCATGCATGTAGGAGGGTTTGTTTAGCTGAGCGAACCAACAGCGCTATTTAATTTATTTTTAACATTTAAAACAAACCCCTCCAAATCCATGTCTCCACGCTTTATTTTGCTGAGAAACCACTTTAAAAAACACACCTCTAGCATTTCTACCCACATGGAAGAAAAATATATTTGAAATATATTTTAAAAATATTCTCCCCAAATATATTGACATATATTTGAAATGCAGTTTTGCCCATATTAAAAAAAAAAAAAAATATATATATATATATATATATATATATATATCATAATATATGAAAAATCTTTTTAAAAATACATAAGGAGACTGTTATACCGCACATCCCACATGGAAGAAAAATATATTTGAAATGCTGCAATTTTTTGGCCATATTCAATATATTTTAATAAAAAAATATATATATATATATATATATATATATATATACACATACTGCATGTTGAAATGCGTTTTTATTACAAAATATATGAAAATATTTTAAAAAATACATTTCAAATACACTGTAAGTCTTTAAAAATACAAATCTACATTTTTGGAATGCCTTTACAGATATATGTAAAAAGAATGTTAAAATTACTTTTTTTATATGTTAAAAAAACCTGAAGAATATATTTAAAAAAATATTCTTCAGATTTTTTTTAACATATAAAAAAAAAAATCATTTTTACATATATTTGTAAATGCATTCCAAAAATGTAGAATTGTATTTTTTAAAGACATACAGTATATTTGAAATGTGTTTTTTAAAAATATTTTTCATATATTTTGTAATGATAACACATTTCAACTGTGTGTGTGTGTATATTGACATATATTTTGATATTTTAAAATCTATTGAATATGGCCAAAATTGTAGCATTTCAAATATATGGCAATATATTTGGGAAGAATATTTTAGAAATATGTTTCAAATATATTTCATATTCACTGGCCACAGGTGTATAAAATCACGCCCCCAGAAATGCAGACTGCTTCTACAAACATTGGTGAAAGAATGGGTCGCTCTCAGGAGCTCAGTGACTCCAAGCGTGGTCCCGTGATAGGTGGCCACCTGTGCAATAAGTCCATCTGTGACATTTCCTGGCTACTAAATATTCCACGCTCAACTGTTAGTGGGATTATAACAAAGTGGAAGCAACTGGGAACAACAGCAACTCAGCCACCAAGTGGTAGGCCACGTCACATGACAGGGCGGGGTCAGCGCATGCTGAAGCGCACAGTGCGCAGAAGTCGCCAACTGTCTCCAGAGTCAATAGCTAAAGACCTCCAAACTTGGTGTGGCCTTCAGATGAGCCCAACAACAGTGCGTAGAGAGCTTCATGGAATGGGTTTCCATGGCAGAGCAGCTGCTTCCAAACCTTCCATCACCAAGTGCAATGCGTCGGATGCCGTGGTGTAAAGCACGCCACCACTGGACTCTAGAGCAGAGGAGGTGTGTTCTCTGAAGGGACCAATCACGCTTCTCTGTCTGGCAATCCGATGGACGTGTATGGGTTTGGCAGTTGCCAGGAGAATGGTACTTGCCTGACTGCATTGTGCCAAGTGTAAAGTTTAGTGGAGGGGGGATTATGGTGGACATGGAGACATGGAGGAGCCAGTTTGGGGTGGAGGAACTTGACTGGCCTGCACAGAGTCCTGACCTCAACCCCACAGAACACCTTTGGGATGAATTAGAGTGGAGATTGCGAGCCAGGCCTCCTCCCCCAACATCAGTGCCTGACCTGACAAATGTGCTTCTGGAAGAATGGTCCAACCTTCCCATAGACACCCTCCTAAACCTTGTGGACGTCCTTCCCAGAAGAGTTGAAGCTGTTATAGCTGTAAAGGGCGGGGCCAACTCAATATTGATCCCTACAGACTAAGACTGGGAGGCCATTAAAGGTCATGTGCATGGAAAGGTCGGCGACCCAATACTTGGGGCAATATAGTATATGTGTATATATATTTTATATGCACGTTTAGTACAACTAATTGCTTATATTTTTAGAGTGGAATCCTCGGGGATGATAATATTGGTATTAAAGAGGAGTATAAAGAGGAGGATGAGGAGTATGGAGTGATGAAGGAGCTTTGTGAAGGACACCAGGATTTCTACAAGGACGTCATGATGGACAATCAGCCGCCCCTCACATCACCAGGTAAGAGGAGACTTTAAGGAGAGAGCAGTACGGAGGCTCCACCTAGATCCCCCATCATCTGATAAACACATAGAAACAATGGATTCAGTCAGTGTGTGTGTTTCCTACAGATGGATCCAGTCATGGGAACCCACCAGGGAGATGTCACCATCCTCTGTATTCCTGGGATTCCACACAGGAAGGTCACACCATCCCTCACCATCAGGTAGATGGATCCAGTCATGGGAACCCACCAGAGAGATGCCCCCTTCCTCTGTATTCCCGGGATTCCACACAGGAAGGTCACACCCTCCCTCACCATCATCAGGTAGATGGATCCAGTCATGGGAACCCACCAGAGAGATGTCCCCTTCCTCTGTATTCCCGGGATTCCACACAGGTCGATATTAAAGAAGAGATAAAAGAGGAGAAGGATGAGGATGGGATGATGGAGGAGTCAGAGTTTCCCAGAGGACACAAATATCTGTACCAGGACACCATGGTCGAGTCGTCCAGCTACAGGAACCCACCAGAGAGATGTCCCCATCCTCTGTATTTCCGGGATTCCACACAGGAAGGCCACACCATCCCTCACCATCATCAGGTAGATGAGGAACAATCACTGATAGCTAAAATGTATAGACAAGCATGTTTGTTACATTGAATGTCTTTTTGAATGTTTAGAGTGGAATCCTTGGGGATGATAATATTGTCATAAAAGAAGAGTATAAAGATGAGAAATATGGAGTGATGGAGGAGTCTTCAGAAGGACACAAGGATATGATGGAGCCACCTAATTCCAGGAACCCACCAGAGAGATGTCCCTGTCCTCTGTATTCCCGGGTTTCCACACAGAAAGGTCACACCATCCCTCCACATCATCAGGTAGGTGAGCAATCACTGGTAGTTATATTTTATATGCAAGCATGTTATAATGAATGCTTTATTATGTATTCAGAGTGGAATCCTCGGGGGTTATAATATTGTTGTTAAAGAGGAGAATGATGAGGATGGTGTGATAGAGGAGCTTTCAGAGGAACACAAGGATCTCTACAAGGAAGTCATGATGGAGCCACCTAATACCAGAAATCCACTAGAGAGATGTCCCCGTCCTCTGTATTCCCAGGTTTCCACACAGGAAGGTCACACCATCCCTCACCATCATCAGGTAGGTGTAGTTGAGGGTCGGGAACATAAAGTGATGGAACACTCTGATATGTGGAGACGATGTGTGGACTCTGCAAGATGAGATGTTCTATGTGATCTCACATCATAAATCCTTCTATGTTACAGATGTTATTTTCTGCCCTTCTTTTGGTTTAGGGTGAAGATCTGATGAACATGAAAGTTGAGGGTGAAATAGAAGAGACATATGTGAGGGATGATCAGCAATATACGGAGGAGGCTGGAATGAGGAGGACATTCCTAGAGAAGGACACTCCTACTGAGATCAGCACAGGTGACCAGAATATATTCTTCTCTTATCTCTGCTCTGTTACCGCCCCCCCAGCCCCCATTGGTTCCTGCTCCTCTGACAAGGCGGTGTAAATGTAGAAGTGATCTGGGAGGAGGAGCAAAGGCCCTTTGACTGAAGAGGGGAGGAGTCCCAGCTGGCTGGGACATCCACAGAGAACATCTGCTCCCCCCTTATCTCCCTGATCCAGATGGAATCTTGATGGAAGTGAACTAGCCCTCTATTATCTATTAATGATGTTTTTCTATTTTTCCAGGACCCGCCATGGAGAAACCCTCAAAGGATCGTCTCACTTTATCTCCAGGTTGTAAAATGGAAGATGAGGATATCCCAGGAGATTGTGCCGGAGAGAAGATAATGATCTCCACTGTGGATGGTGAACCTTCCAGTGTGGAGAGACCATGGAATTCCTTGGCCGCTGAGCAACCTCGTGCTGTGGGGAAAGGGGCCGGGATTCCATGTGCCGGAGAAAAAACAATGAGCTTCCCTATGGATGGTGGACTTCCCAGTGTGGACAGACCATGGAGTCCCTCTGACTCTGAGCAACCTCGTACTGTGGGGGATGGTGATGACGGTTCTCCTAAATCAGTACTTCTAATACATGACAGATCTCACATAGAGGAGAAGTTGTATTCCTGCCCTGACTGCGGCAAATGTTTTTCACGGAAGTCCCATGTTTCTTTACATCAGAGACTGCACACGGGTGAGAAGCCGCATTCCTGCACCGAGTGTGGAAAATGTTTTTCATTAAAGTCCAATCTTGCCCAACACCAGAGATTGCACACGGGCGAGAAGTTGTATTCCTGCACCGAGTGTGGAAAATATTTTTCACAGAGGTCCCATCTTTCCATACATCAGAGAATGCACACGGGTGAGAAACCTTATGTCTGCCCCGAGTGCGGGAAATGTTTTCCACAGAATTCAGCCCTTGTGAAGCATCAAAGAACTCACACTGGGGAGAAGCCATTTTCCTGCTCTGAATGCAGGAAATGTTTTTCAAGGAAGGGCAATCTTATCACACATCAGAGAACTCACACGGGGGAGAAGCCCTATTCTTGTCCTGTCTGCGGGAAATGTTTTTCATGGGATACCAGTCTTGCGAAACATCAGATATGCCATACTCGTGAAACGCTGTTTTCTTGTCCTGAGTGTGGGAAATGTTATTCACGGAAATCAGATCTTGTCAAACACCAAATTTCTCACATGGAGAGGCCGTATTCCTGCTCTGAGTGTGGGAAAAGTTTTTCATGGAAGTCTGTTCTTACCAAACATCAGAAAACGCACACAACCCTTGAGGTGTCCTGAGTGCGGGAAATGTCTTCTCTATGGATATGTTGCCGTACATCAGACATCTCACATTGGGAAGAAGCACACCTTGATATACACCTCCAGAAGCTGAGCGCTCCTCTGATCTTTATCATGGAAGAAACACTTTTTATAAGGAGATCAGAGATCACTAAAGACTTCAAAGTTGTGTCTGGCTTCCTCTGCTAGGAGAGAGAAGGGGGGGGGGTCACTGCTGGTTGGGACCCTCTAGCAGTGTAGTCTGATCTCCCCTGACCTTCAGCAGAGGTTTCCATGGAGGACATCATGGTGAGAGAGAAGGAGGGGGGGGGGTCACTGCTGGTTGGGTCCCTCCTAGCAGTGTAGTCTGATCTTCCCTGACCTTCAGCAGAACCTTCCATGGAGGACATCATGGAGAGAGAGGAGCTAAATATTGGTCGTGGATGAAGAGAAAGGGAGATCAGGCCCTATGACATTGCAGTAGCCCTCACCCTTCACACAGAGCTTCATTTGCTTGAAGAGTACCACCTGCCAGATGAACGTGTGAAATATGAAATTTTCTGAAGTGACATTTTAATAATTTCTATGATAAAAATGCAAATATTTTGGGGAAAAAAATAAAACGTTAACTAATGGACGATATTAAGTGCTTATATGCTAATGCTAGGCTCTCTATATGATACCAGGTTCAGGTACTGGAAGGACTTAGCAGATAATGCCAGACATGGTATTAGAAGCAGTCGTTCCCTCCCTGGAATGTTGTGTTGTGTTTCTATAAGACCGCCTCCTAATATCGTCCAATGAGAAGGTCACCGTCCAGCCGATAAGGTGTTCCTAAATAACAGAAATTAATGTTTCGTATAATGGTTGATTTGTGACTTGTGCACATTGTGGGGCTCGAACATTTCCTTCATTTTGGAGATGTCACCTTTTCCACGAATGACCTTCTCACCTCATCAGTCTAGACCAGTGGTGTCCAAACTGCTGCCCTGGGGCTGGATGTGACCCTTTGCTTGCTTTTATCTGGCCCTTGGAGCACTATTCCACCAACTGTCACCATGGTTGGGCCACCACTCCCCTTACTGACACCATCAATGGGACACTCTTCTCACTGATATCAACAACGAGGCACTATTCCTCCCATTAAAAGCAACAATGGGGCACTGATTCTTTGTTATTTTTTCTCCCACTGGCTACAGTCCGGCCCACCCAAAAGTCTGAAGGTCAGCAAACTGGCCCTTTGGTTAGAAAGTTTAGAGACCCCTGCCCTATTCTAATGGATTATATGAATTTTATTTGGTGTGGGGGATGGGTCCACCTCCTGCATTCATAGATCCTGTCTCACCCATAATACAGCTATTATGAATGGAGAAGCTCGGCAAAAAGTGCCGATTTAGTTGGGCACTGTTGATGAGTGCCTATCCAGAGTAGGGCAGGAGCTGAGTGAGATCAGTCAGGTTATTAGTCACCAACCTTTTAGTAAAGATCATGGTGGCAGGAGTCAGGGGGAGGGATCAGAGGATGTGTTGTGTTACACTATTTGATTTATTATTTCTCTGTGGCCATCACTTGTTTATTATTGCTCTGTGTCTTTAAGCTGTCTCCTTCTGTCTAAGCTGAGCTCTTTCTCTTACCGTACTTGTGTATATCCCTCCCCCCTGCCTCTCTCTGGTAGTCATTCCACTGTATCCTGTTTTCTGAATGCATCTTTCCATGAGGCTTACAACATTAATGGTTTTCTACCTATGATTATTCTCCATTAAACGGAACATTCAAATGGATTTCCTCATCTGACTTCCTCTACATGTGAGTTAAACTGTCTGACCCGATGCAAAGGATAAATTCAACACCACGTGGTATAGCTGTATACATCGCTGGAGATAAAGTTTATGGCCTGGTAGTTGAGTCAGAACAGGATAAAGATTTCAAGGAATACAAGAGCCAGCAGAACAAGGGACATATCAAACTAATAGGGAGTAAGGTCCCTTGCGCTGATTTTTTTTTTAACTACAGTTAATCAGTTCATAGACTCATAAATCATGTCACACATTTTGCTTTTTCAGTTTTCTGATTCTTGTAGTAAATTCAGGGAAACAAACCCAGTAGTATATTAATATGCTTTCACTGAACAAAATTGCTGTGTGTATTATGGGAAAAATAATACAAGACCTGTAGAGTGCTACAAATATGCATACATACAGAGCTTCACATACTATCTTGTCCTAGCCAATGAATATTGAGAATAGTCTGTATGCAACAGGGATACACTAAAGTCATGTGGCGTCTGCTATAGCTGGTTCACCATTTCCTTAATGAACAGGACTCTCAGCATTAAGTGATTGCAAGAAAATGGGTTCTTGATCTTGGCAGGCTCCCTCTGTTTCCTATCATGTGACTTTGTCCCAAGGTAGAGTCCCCCTTTCAGCTATTTCCTCAGACCTTTTAACTAAAACATTTGTAGCTCCTCCCACTGGGTTTGATCCCTTCCTACTTCCTTCCTATGTCAGTTTATATGAGAAAAGCTGTTCTGTCTCTAGGAAAAAAGTCAGGTTTATAAAGAGTCCACCCTTACATCCATGTGTGCACAGGAGAGTCCGCCCTTACATCCATGTGTGCCCAGCAGGATTCCCCCCATTTATCATGGGGTGTCCAAAAGGGTGCCCTCTTACATCTATGAATACCAGACACAGCCACCTCTTACATCCATGTGTGCCCAGGAGAGTCTACCCTTACATCCATGTGTGCCCAGGAGAGTTCACCCTTACATCCATGTGTGCCCAGGACAGTCCATCCTTATATCCATGTGTCCCCAGGAGAGTCCACCCTTACATCCATGTGTGCCCAGGAGAGTATACCCTTACATCCATGAGTGCCCAGGAGAGCCCACCCTTACATCCATGTGTGCTCAGGAGAGTCCACCCTTTCATCCATGTGTGTCCAGGAGAGTCCACCCTTACATCCATGAGTGCCCAGGAGAGTCCACCCTTACATCCATGTGTGCCCAGGAGAGTCTGCCCTTACATCCATGTGTGCCCAGCAGGATTCCCCCCATTTATCATGGGGTGTCCAAAAGGGTGCCCTCTTACATCTATGAATACCAGACACAGCCACCTCTTACATCCATGTGTGCCCAGGAGAGTCTACCCTTACATCCATGTGTGCCCAGGAGAGTTCACCCTTGCATCCATGTGTGCCCCGGACAGTCCTTCCTTATATCCATGTGTCCCCAGGAGAGTCCACCCTTACATCCATGTGTGCCTAGGAGAGTATACCCTTACATCCATGAGTGCCCAGGAGAGTCCACCCTTACATCCATGTGTGCTCAGGAGAGTCCACCCTTTCATCCATGTGTGTCCAGGAGAGTCCACCCTTTCATCCATGTGTGTCCAGGAGAGTCCACCCTTTCATCCATGTATGTCCAGGAGAGTCCACCCTTACATCCATGTGTGTCCAGGAGAGTCCACCCCTTACATCCATGTGTGACCAGGAGAGTCCACCCTTACATCCATGTGTGCCCAGCAGAGTCCACCCTTACATCCATGTGTGCCCAGGAGAGTTCACCCTTACATCCATGTGTGCTCAGGAGAGTCCCCCCTTACATCCACTTATTCCAAGCAGAGACCCCTCTACATCCCTGTGTGCCCAGGAGAGTCCACCCTTACATCCATGTGTGCCCAGGAGAGTCCACCCTTACATCCATGTGTGCCCAGGAAAGTCCATCCTTACATCCATGTTTGCCCAGGAGAGTCCGCCCTTACATTCATGTGTGCCCAGGAGAGTCCACCTATACATCCACGTGTGCCCAGCAGGATCCCCCCATCCATCATGGGGTGTCCAAAAGGGTGCCTTCTTACATCTATGAATACCAGACACAGCCAACCTTATGTCTAAGCATGCCCAACAGAATTCCCACTTACATACAGGTGTACTCAGTAGAGTTCCTCCTTCCATATTTGTCCAGCAGAGTCCCCCCTTACATCCACTTATTCCAAGCAGAGACCCCTCTACATCCCTGTGTGCCCAGCAGTGTCCCCCTTTACATTTGTGTGTGCTCATCAGAGACCATTTTTATCTTTCAAATGTCAGAGAAGCAGAGCCAAAGCCCATAAGGGAAGCTGACCTGGATGGAGGACACCCAGTCTTCCTGTATATGCTGGGGCCACCTCAATGGTTGATAGGACACTGGCAGTCCTAGAAACAAACCACAACATAAGGAATCTGTCAGTGAATGCATAGGTCTCTGTATTATAATGCATGGACCGGCACACGCATGTCCAGCCAGCCGGATGTAGCCTGAGAGTCGTAGCTTGGAGACCTTTTGCTCTAAACAATCGGAACATCTGCATCTGAGTACTTTCTCAACAAATGGTTTACTGTACAGATGTAAAAGTCAAAGACATAAAGTGCAATCTTATTTTTCTGTATATCTAAAAGACAAAAAAACTGAGAAAAAGGAATCTAGTTACAACAAGCGTTGAGCCAATATATTTCTATTCTATCTCCCCCTTGGTGGGAGTGGAGGTGACCCCTCTATGAGGACATACAGTCCATACACACCCAGCACAAGGCCGGGATCACACTACCAGACGGTTCTCGGGGCTGAAGTTCCTCTGACCTCCATATAGTGGGGATCTCACTTCTACCCAGACAGGAAGTGATGTCAGGGACAGACAGGAAGTGATGTCAGGTATAAGAAGGAAGTTCCGGGTGAGTTGGGAGGAAGTAGAGAGGAGACATTGGTGGAAGTGGCAGCAGAGGAGGTAATAAGATCTTATTTTCAATTTACACCCAGTAACCCCCTGTCATGTCCGTCCTCTTCCTCCATCGCCACGTCTGTCCTCTTCCTCCACTGTCATGTCCGTCCTCTTCCTCCATTGTCACGTCAGTCCTCTTCCTCCATCGTCACGTCCGTCCTCTTCCTCCACCATCATATTTATCCTCTTCCTCCATCGTCACATCCGTCCTCTTCCTCCACTGTCACGTCCGTCCTCTTCCTTCATCGTTGTATCTGTCCTCGTCTTTAATCATTGTGCCAATCCTCTTCCTCCATCGCAGTGCCCATCCTCTTCCTCCATCGCAGTCCCCGTCCTCTTCCTCCATTGTCGTGTCCATCCTTTTCCTCCATCATCACTGTAACATAAATGTAGGATTCGGATAGCTGAGATGTGATCTTAGAAATATGTCATTGTATATCTAGCTTAGTTCCATGTTATTAAAGATAAGTTAAGTGTTCAGTATTCAGTCAGAGACACATGTCCCCAATTAGCATCTAAAAGGACAGAGCAGCTTCTAGGCTAGAGGTGACACCTGGATGTCAATAAAATGTTATCACCTATGTAGTCAGACTTTGCCACCTTCTTGAAGTTTAAAAGAGGAGCTCCAGCCATTTCAGCTTCGAGAAGCAGCAGGGGAGGTATATCCACAGATCAAAGGAAAATATTTCATCTCATGAAAACTAAAATATTAGTTGCAGAGAGATAAAAATCCTTCCTTCTGATTGGACACACTGTAGGCTACATCTGCTTGTAAAACTGTATTTGTAGCCTCTGTGGAATCCCAGAGAAACGCAGAAAACGGTTATATGGCGCCTGATTGCGACACCTGAACAGTGATTGGTACTGTTGCGATCGGACTGACGCGCTGGTGTCTGAAATTCTATCCCTGACTTGGTGATTCAAACCTTTCCTGGTCCAATCGACTTTGGGCACTTCAGTACCCAGAATTCCTGGTGGGCTGGTACAGGAACACCCCCCAGAGTTGATGCCCAGCCTACGTCCATATCTCAATAAATTGAGGACCCTGAGATATGGATGGGGTGATTCGTATGGAGCCCGTTCTATTTGACTGACGAATTGCGGACTTTCTCTGACTTGCTCCAGTCGCAGGATAAATCTTGGTAAAAGTTTTATTTGTATTCCCTTTTATTTTATAGTCAATAGCCAATTGTGTGTCTTTATGTATTTTCTGAAACTGTTTTTTCTTTGTACATATTTTATGCACTGCCCACTTTCGGGATATTATATCATAAAATTAAATAGTGACTTCTGGGTACTTAAGCTCGGGCTCATATCTTCGGAGAGATTGTATTTTATTGAAGTTTAGTGTCTTTATATGCTCGGTCAAGTTCATTGCCAATCTGTATGCAATTGCACTGCGTGTTGGCTGATTGCATGCAGACTGTAAACTAGCAGATCTGCCAGACGGAGATCTGTGTGTGTGTGGTGGCCCAGCAGACCAGTCTGCGGATAAAATGTTGGGTGGTGGCAAGCTACTGTTTGTTGTGTGTCTGGTGTGGGGGTGTGTCTGGTGTGGGGGGGTGTGGACAGTGGAAGCGTGATGAACACTGGGGTTCTAGCTGGTAGGATAGCTGGAGGAATCCTAGAAGGGTGTGCCAATTGCTAGACTGCTCCCCAACCCTTAGCGTGCACCAGATTGTATATAAGATTTGTATCTGCCTGTGTGTGTCAGCCAGCTGGATTGGAGTCCCCCTCTAGTGGTGGCCAGAGGTAGTGCGGGCTGTGAAAGTATATCACGGCCGGTCTTATATATATATTCAGAGTAAGTCCCCCTCATTCCCTCTTACCCCAAGTCACGGCCGGATGTACATGCCTCGGTTAGCTAGTTGCTGTGGGCGTGTGCTTGTGGGTTGGATCCGTGACAGTCACACCCATTATTTTCTTCGATAGTGACGTCCGTCCTCTTCCTCCATCGTCACGTCCGTCCTCTTCCTCCATCGTCACGTCCGTCCTCTTCCTCCATCGTCACGTCCGTCCTCTTCCTCCATCGTCACGTCCGTCCTCTTCCTCCATCGTCACGTCCGTCCTCTTCCTCCATCGTCACGTCCGTCCTCTTCCTCCATCGTCACGTCCGTCCTCTTCCTCCATCGTCAGGTCCTTCCTCTCCCTCCATCGTCACGTCCATCCTCTTCCTCCATGGTCACGTCCATCCTCTTCCTCCATGGTCACGTCCATCCTCTTCCTCCATGGTCACGTCCATCCTCTTCCTCCATCGTCACATCCGTCCTCTTCCTCCACAGTCACATCCGTCCTCTTCCTCCACAGTCACGTCCAGCCTCTTCCTCCATAGTCATATCTGTCCTCTTGCTCCATCATCATGTCCGTCCTCTTCCTCCATAGTCACTGTGACGTCTTTTATCTCCAGCAGATGATGATACACACATATATAGTGTGGGAAGCCAGATTAACCCCTTCAGGGGCAGAACATTCCCCCACTTCCGGGGCCGGAACATTCTCTACATTTTGAATATGTGTCACCTTCCAATTTCACCTTATCAGTCTATCCTTACATTTTATAGACTTGGATGGGGGTTTTATTTAGACATAAAGGAAATATTAAATCTTTAATATTATAAAAAAGACTCTACATAGAAAATGTCATTTCTGATCTGGTAGGCCAAAGGGTGAGAGGTTCCTGGACCTCAAAACTATAGTAAACCCAAAACTGAATGTCCCTCTGTGTGTAATCCCACTGGGGACCGTTCTTCCATGATATAGACCCTCATATTACCCCCCCCCTTTCCCCCCATCCTAATATTGTACAACCAGTACAGTCCAGATCATTCTCTGTTATCAATTATTGGTCTACAGGAAACCTGTATAGATCACATGACCAATGAGGATGGAGGAGGGCCGGAGTCACATGACTGAGAGGATACTAAACCTCACCCTGGAGATCCTCTACCTGCTGACCAGAGAGGTGAGGAGGATTCTGGGAGGTCACATGACATCACTCTTATCTCTATTAATAAAACACAGACCTGACCGGAGAGGTGAGGAGGATTCTGGGAGGTCACATGACATCACTCTTATCTCTATTAATAAAACACAGACCTGACCGGAGAGGTGAGGAGGATTCTGGGAGTCTAACATGATGTTCCTATTGGTTCCCCAATACAGAGATTTCCTCTTCTAAAGTCAGGTGATCATATGACCATCACAGTGCCTCCATGTGACTCCCTAAACCCTGAGAGACAAAACATGGAGAAGATTCTAGAAGTCACCAAGAAGATGATGGAGCTGCTGACAGGAGAGGTGAGCGGTGCTGGGAATTCTGGGACATTCTCCAGTAACAGACAAAGGATGTGTCTGGATGGTGACTGTATCATTGTGTGTGTCAGGTTTCTATAAGGTGTCAGGGTGTCACTGTCTATTTCTCCATGGAGGAGTGGGAGTATTTAGAAGGACACAAGGACCTCTACAAGGACGTCATGATGGACAATCAGCCGCCCCTCACATCACCGGGTAAGAGGAGAGGAGATGGATCCAGCCATGGGAATCCACCAGAGAGATGTCCCCGTCCTCTGTATTCCCGGGGTTTCACACAGGAAGGTCACACCATCCCTCACCATCATCAGGTAGATGAGGAACAATCACTGATAGTTAAAATTTATAGACAAGCATGTTTGTCACAATCAATGTTTTAATATATATTCAGAGTGGAAGCCTTGGGGATAACATGGATGTTAAAAAAGATAATAAAGAGGAGGATGAGGAGTATGGTATGATGAAGGATTTCTACAAAGACATCATGATGGAGTCACCCAATAACAGAATTTCACCAGAGAGATGTCCCCATCCTCTGTATTCCCAGGATTCTACACAGGAAGATGACACTATATCTCACCATAATCAGGTAGATGATTGACAATTATTGGTAGTTATGATTTATATACAAGCTTGTTTGCTGCAATTAATGTTTTATTATATATTCAGAGTGGAAACCTCTTCAATTTTAATTTTGGTGTCAAAGAAGAGTACAAAGTGGAGAATGAGGAGCATGGTGAGATGGAGGAGATTTCAGAAGAACCCAATGAAATGATGGAGCCACCTAATACCAGGAACCCACCAGAGACATGTCCCCATCCTCTGTATTCCCGGGATTCCACACAGGAAGGTCACACCATCCCTCACCATCATCAGGTAGGTCGAGTTGAGGGTCGGGAACATAAAGTGATGGAACACTCTGACATGTGGAGACGATGTGTGGACTCTACAAGATGAGATGTTCTATGTGATCTCACATCATAAATCCTTCTATGTTACAGATGTTATTTTCTGCCCTTCTGTTGGTTTAGGGTGAAGATCTGATGAACATGAAAGTTGAGGGTGAAGTAGAAGAGATGTATGTGAGGGATGATCAGCAATATACGGAGGAGGCTGGAATGAGGAGGACATTCATAGAGGAGGACACTCCTACAGAGATCAGCACAGGTGACCAGAATATATTCTTCTCTTATCTCTGCTCTGTTACCGCCCCCCCAGCCCCCATTGGTTCCTGCTCCTCTGACAAGGCAGTGTAAATGTAGAAGTGATCTGCGAGGACCAAAGGCTCTTTGAAGAGGGGATGAGTCCCAGCTGGTTGGGACATCCACAGAGAACATCTGCTTCCTCCTATCTCCCTGATCCAGATGGAATCTTGATGGAAGTGAACTAACCCTCTCCTATCTATTGATGATGTTTTTCTATTTTTCCAGGACCCGCCATGGAGAAACCCTCAAAGGATCGTCTCACTTTATCTCCAGGTTGTAAAATGGAAGATGAGGACATCCCAGGAGATTGTGCCGGAGAAAAGACAATGAGCTCCACTATGGATGGTGGACTTCCCAGTGTGGAGAGACCATGGGATCCATCTGACTCCAAGCAACCTCGTACTGTGGGGGATGGGGCCGGGGTTCCATGTGCCGGAGAAAAGACAATGAGCTTCACTATGGATGGTGGACTTCCCAGTGTGGAGAGACCATGGAGTCCCTCTGACTCTGTGCAACCTCATACTGTGGGGGATGGGGCCGGGATTCAGGGGGAGGAGACATTTTCCTGTCCTGGATGTCGGGAAAATTTTAGCTCTGACTTAAGTCTTTGTGTCCATCAGAGATCTCACACGGGTGAGAAACGAAATTCCTGTTCTGAGTGCGGGAGATGTTTCCCTCGTAAATCAGAACTCATCATACATTATAGATCTCACACGGGAGAGAAGCCGTATTCCTGCCCTGAGTGCGGGAAAAGTTTTTCACAGAAGAACAATCTTTCCAGACATCAGAGATTGCACACGGGGGAGAAGCCGTATTCCTGCCCCGACTGCGATAAATGTTACCCACAGAAATCAGAACTTGTTATACATCAAAAATCTCACACAGGGGATTGGCCTTTTTCCTGTCCTGAGTGTGGGAAATTTTTTGCAAGGAGGACTTATCTTTCCAGACATCAGAGATTACACACGGGTGAGAAGCCTTACACCTGCCCTGATTGCGGGAAATGTTTATCAGATAAGACCAGTCTTTCAAGACATCAGAAACTGCACACGGGCGAGAAGCCGTATTCCTGTCCGGAGTGCGGGAAATGTTACACACAGAAAACAGAACTTGTTATACATCAAAGGTCTCACACAGGAGAGAGGCCATTTTCCTGCCCTGAGTGTGGGAAATGTTTTTCACATAACTCCAATCTTACCAAACATCGCAGATTGCACATGGGTTAGAGGCAGTAGTCCTGCCCTGAGTGTGGGAAATGTTTTTCACAGAAGTCTTGTCTTACTGGACTACAGAGAACATCTTGTGTCCCTCTAAACAAGAGGATCAGCATGAATACAACAAACAGCCCAGTCTTGGGAGGAGCCAAGCCATGTTTCTGGAACACCAACTCCATTCTCATCACTGAAAACAAACTGCAGGGACATTTATTACAATGTGCCCCTTTGTAGGTGTCATTGGGAGAAATAGTGCCCCAACACTGGTGTCATTGGGAGAAAGAGTGCCCCATTGTTGGTGTCATTGGGAGATATAGTTCACTGTCATTGGGAGGAATAGTGCCCCATCGTTGGTGTCATTGGGAGAAATAGTGGCCCATCATTAGTGTCATTGGGAGAAATAGTACTCCATCATTGGTGTCATTGGGAGAAATAGTGCACCATCGTTGGTGTCATTTGGAGAAGTAGTGCCCCATTGTTGGTGTCATTTGGAGAAATAGTGCCCCATTGATGGTGTCATTGGGAGATATAGTTCACTGTCATTGGGAGAACTTGTGCCCCACCGGTGGTGTCCTTGGGAGTAATAGTACCCCATCGTTGGTGTCATTGGGAGAAATAGTGCCCCATCATTAGTGTCATTAGGAGAAATAGTACTCCATCATTGGTGTCATTGGGAGAAATAGTGCACCATTGTTGGTGTCATTTGGAGAAATAGTGCCCTATTGATGGTGTCATTGGGAGATATAGTTCACTGTCATTGGGAGAACTTGTGCCCCACCGGTGGTGTCATTGGGAGGAATAGTGCCCCATGGTTGGTGTCTTTAGGATGGATAATGCTCCATCATTGGTGACATTTGGAGGAATTGTGCCCCATTGTTAGTGTCATTGTGAAGAATAGTGTCACATCACTGGTGTCATTGGGAGGAATAGTGCCTCATTTGTGTTGTCAGTCATGATTAAATGTGCCATTGGGAATAACTGTTCCCCTTTGTTGAGGTCAGTTTGAGGAATAGTGCCCCATTGTTGGTGTCATTAGGAACCATTGTTCCCCTTTGTTGGGGTTAGTGGGAGGAATTTTGCCTCATCATTAGTGCCTTTGGGAACTATTGTGCCCCTTTGTTAGGGTCAGAGGAAGGAATTGTACCCCATCATTGCAGTCATTGAGAGGAATAGTGCCCCATTTTTGGTTTCATTGGTAGAAATAGTTCACTGTCATTGGGAGGAATAGTGCCCCATCGATGGTGTCATTGGGAGGAATAGTGCACCATTGTTTCCATTGGGAGATATTGTGCCCCGTCATTGGGGGAAACAGTGCCCCATGATTGATGTCTTTGGGATAAATAGTGCCCCATCATTGGTAACATTGGGAGGAATGGTGCCCCATTGTTGATGTCAATGGGAAGAATAGTGTCACATCATTTAGTGTCATTGGGAGGAATAGTGCCTCATATTTGGTGTCAGTAAGATTAATCGTGCCCCATCATTGGTGTCAGTGGGAGGAATTGTGCCCCATCGTTAGTGCCATTGGGTACATTTGTGCCCCTTTGTTGGGGTCAGAAGGAGGAATTGTGCCCCAGAGTTGGTGTCACTGGGATTAATTGTAATTGTGCCCCTCTGTTAGGGTTAGTAGGAAGAATTGTGCCCCATCGTTGGTGTCACTGGGATTAATTGTAATTGTGTCCCTCTGTTAGGGTTAGTAGGAAGAATTGTGCCCCATCGTGGGTGTCACTGGGATTAATTGTAATTGTGTCCCTCTGTCAGGGTTAGTAGGAAGAATTGTGCCCCAGCGTGGGTGTCACTGGGATCAATTGTGCCCCTTTGTTAGGGTCAG
Source organism: Staurois parvus (assembly GCF_062004578.1). NCBI lineage: Eukaryota > Metazoa > Chordata > Amphibia > Anura > Ranidae > Staurois > Staurois parvus. The sequence continues at coordinate 2,151,314 of NW_028317940.1, read as the reverse complement.
AAGGAGGAATTGTGCCTCATCGTTGGTATCACTGGGATCAATTGTGCCCTCTGTTAGGGTTAGTAGGAAGAATTGTGCCCCATCGTGGGTGTCACTGGGATCAATTGTGCCCCTTTGTTAGGGTCAATGGATGGAACCGTGCCCCAAGGACTGGATAAAAGAAAGCAAAGGGCCGCATTTTTGAGACCACTGTACTACATGATTTAGGGGTGTGTACATGAAAGGTGACCCCATCCTCTGTGGATAGTCTACCTTATCGCCCTCATCACATTTTTGTGGACCCTAAGCAGAGGACGAAAAGTTCTATCACATAATATTCTCCGTCAATCCATCCTTCCTGAGCCTAGATCAGCCTAGTGGAAGGGTCACACCTATGACCAAGGTTGGGTAAGCCACGTATATTCCTCATAAAGGCCACCACTCCTGGATGAAGGTATGGAAGAGTCCTACTGAGCAAAGCTTTTTGATGTTCCTCCAACAATGGTGACTGTTTATTGTGCCCATTATATAGGTCAACCAACAACCAGGACATTTGTTTTTTCCAAACTTCAGCAAGTTGACTCCATAATGTTCAGCTAAGATATTTCAATAAAGTTCTCAGTCACAAGCCTCGCTCTGTGGATATTCGTTGGCTTGTCTCCATGCTGATGTAGCACCATCCTAGTTAGGTGCTATCAGGTTTAGGTAAATTTTTGATTTTGGCTCCTTGGTAGCCACGGGGCTACTACAGTGTTCATGATCTCCCCCACACCAGTTACAGTGTCCTTGATCACTGCTGACTGTTTTTATTGTTCCTTTCTTTAGCGTTCCTGTACTTCCTAGTCAGTGAACATGGAATTCCCGGGTCATGACTGGGTCAGAGCATCTCCAGAACTGTGGCTCTTGTGGGATGTTCTTGGTCTGCAGTGGTCAGGACTGACTGAAAGTGTTCCAAGGAAGAACTGGTGATGGTCATGGGTTGCCAAGGCTCATTGATTTAGGTGGGGAGGGAAGGCTCATTGATGGAGGTTGGGAAGAAAGGCTCATTGATGGAGGTTGGGAGGGAAGGCTCATTGATGGAAGTGGGGAGGGAAGGCTTATTGGTGGAGGTGGGGAGGCAAGGCTCATTGATGGAGGTGAGGAGGGAAGGCTCATTGGTGGAGGTGGGGAGGGAAGGCTCATTGGTGGAGGTGGGAAGGGAAGGCTTATTGGTGAAGGTGGGGAGGCAAGGCTCATTGGTGGAGGTGGAGAGGGAAGGCTCTTTGATGGAGGTGGGAAGGGAAGGCCCATTGATGGAGGTGGGGAGGGAGATGAGGAAGTGAATGCTGGTTCTGATAGAAAGGTGTCAGAACACACAGCGCACTGCAGTTTGTTGTGTATGGGGCTGTGTAGCTGCAGACCGGTCAGGGTGCCCTGCAGCCAGAACTGGTCCATGGAGCAATGGAAGAAGGTGACCTGGTTTTACTAATTTAAGAATGGTTTGAGGAACGCAACAATTAATTTACAGTGTTGACTTGGCCTCAAAATTCTCCAATTCTCAATCCAGTCACATATCTGTGGGATGTGCTGGAAAAACAAGTCTGATATATGGAAGCTCCACTTCCCGACTTACAGGACGTCTGGGATCTGCTACTGACAGCTTGGTGCCAGATACCACAGCATACGTAGAGGTCTAGTGGAGTCCATGCCTGCAAGGGTTATGGTGGGTGGTCACAATGTTATATCTGATCGTTGTATACAGACATTGTCTAAAGTATGAACTTAAGGTTCGTTCTGAACACAAACGTGGACTGAACTTTGGCCCCCCCAGTATGAATATTATATAGACGGTACAGGGCCTTTATTACATCCCATGGATATAAAACATCTGGACAGGGACTCTGACATGTCTGACCCACAGGGGGCATCACTCATCACAACCCGTCATAGAAAAGTGGACTCCTCTAGTATTCTGTAATATCCAGAGCTCCAGAAGGAGGTCCACAGATCACCTCCTGTGTACAATGATATCTGCTGAGGAAGGAAATAGATGTAATAGTCTGCAGGAGAGCTGCTAGGTGTATGCACATCCACTTTCTTCTCGTCTTTTAGAGTGCACAGTATTTGTCTTTTTTCTCGTTCCTCTGAGGATTGCTGTGATATTTTTGACCTCCTGTATCATTCTCATAGTTCTTTGATGAATTCACTAGGTGGCCTACTTTCTCACCTCTTTCATAGGAACACCAAGATTTATTTATTACAGGTAATACAGCGGTGCTCTGCCCTGTTGCTAGCTAGGAGCTTCACTTCAGCTTCCACCTGACCTGGCTCCCAGGAGCACTGAAATTGCTGCCAGTGCTGGGAAGAGGTTGGTGGCACTCTGCCCTTATGCCAGAGCTTCTGCTGGGGAGCCCACATCCTCCACTCCGGCTGGCTTTTGAAGTGGGAGGACTGCTTCCTTTCTCTAAAGACTCTTAACTGCCACTTGAGAGGGAGAACAACTTCCTCTTTTCCATGGTCCTTGACCCGCCTCTGGTAAGGGGGGAATGGCTTCTTCCTGTTCCTGAACCTCAGACTCTGGAGAGTGAGGACAACTTCCTCCCCTTCTAGCACCTCAGACTGCCTCTGGGGAGTGAGGATGGCTTCTTCCCCTTCCAGTACCTCACACTGCCTCTGGGGAGTGAGGACAGCTTCCTCCCCTTCCTGCACCTCAGACTGCCTCTGGGGAGTGAGTTCGGCTTCCTCCCCTTCCTGCACTCCAGACTGCCTCTGGGGAGTGAGGACGGCTTCCTTCCCCTTCCAACACCTCAGACTGCCTCCGGCGAGTGAGGACGGTTTCCTCCCCTTCCAGCACCTCAGACTGCCTCTGGGGAGTGAGGACGGCTTCCTCCCCTTCCAGCACCTTAGACTGCCTCTGGGGAATGAGGACAGCCACCTCCTCTCCCTGCTGCTCCAAAATTGCTGAAGATCCAGGGCACGGGCCGGCGGCACTTTGGCCCAGTGCCAGTGCTTCGTTGGGTAACTCATTATCCATAACATCCATGGGTGCTGAGGCATACTGTTGAGCGTCGTCGAACAGTCTTTTATATGTTTGTTCCAGCTCCCATTCTTGTGTGACTATAAAGTCCAAGTCCTCAATCTGAGCTCACTGAGAACCTTCAACTCCCTAAAATCTTGGATGTGCTCCCATCTCCATTCTGCTGCACTACCAAACTGTGGATCCTCCAGAAGCGCCTCAAATATCGGTCCCGGGCTGCTGAAGTCATAGCCTTCTATGGGATTGCTGTTCTCCAGCTACAGACACACCAGGGTGGCATACCATTGCAGTGCCTGAACCATTGCCGAGCATCAGTTCCATCTGGACCAGTCTATCAACCATTCCTTCCGAGGATGTTCTCCTCCTAGGAACAGTAAATGCAAGTCCAGCTGCAGCCAGTACTGATCAATGGGTATAGGGAGGACCTTTCCATAACAGTATTGCTCCACTTGGAGAGCCTCCCTCCAGAACTCATGGCAGATCATCAGGTGGTGGTTTGGACTGCCCATAGGGAGGAAGCCGATCCCACAGCTGCCAACCAAAGTGGCAGTCTGCCTGACACCCCAGAGGGTATCTCTACTAGGCTACAGCTTCCTCCACTCTGGAACCAGAATATAGAAAAATGAATCCCAAGCTTCAGACAGAACCAATGTTGGAGTAAATCAAGGACTGATTTTATTAACAAACAGCACAACATTTATACAGAAAAACCTTCCCCCTAGACAGGTATGGCCCATGTTACAAGTCCCAGGAGAAAATGACATTACATAAACAAACAAACACAAGAAAACAATGGACTCCTTCCCGGCATCTAGCAGTCTGGACTCTGGAGGTTATGGTTCCTTGTAACCCCAAGAGGGGGCTCTCCTTAGTTCTAGGTCCATAGTTGGTGGGAAGCAGGCTGGCCTCCAGGCCCCTCCAGGAGACCAAGTCCTGGTGGTTTCCATGACACCTATGTATTGTCAGGCTGCTCCGGTCCAGCCACATGATCTGGCTTCCCTGTGTCAACCAGAGTGGCTGCAGGGCGGACCTGACAACAGATAGGCCATTGAAGCCTATGGGTGATGTCAAACGCCCAGGCCTTACCAGCTGTTGTTGGAGCGCGCTCTTATGTCCCGCTGGTTGACACGGGAGATCACATGACTGGACCAGAGCGCCCTCAACATAGGTTAGTATACTGTACAATTCTATCTCACACCGGTTATTCAGAATAGGTGTTAGGAGGAAGGAAGGGGCCTGTTTAACAGCAGTTAGGTTTTGCCCAAAATTCTACTTTTAACTCCAGGCGCAAAAATTTGTATTTATATCTGTTCCTCAACAGTCACGAAATTATAAATCCACGTTGTATACACCAAAGGCCCTCAAAAACCATGTTATCGCTTTGTAAAAGTGGCCGAGAAATCATCATTATGCTGTACATAGCATGTGCAGAGAAACAAAGCTATGGGAGAGACCTGGGTAGGCGGCACCCATTACAGGCGACCTGCAGAAAACTTCAGGAGAGGGCTACAAAGTTTTAAGATAAAAGGCCTGCAGGAAAGGAGGAATCTACAATGGGAAAACAATAAAGCTGCACTATAAAAGATAGAGACTGCAAAGATCAAGAATTTTTTTCCCTTAATCACTTAATGCTGAGAGTCCTGTTCATTAAGAAAATCATGGACCAGCTATAACAGAAGCAGTGACTTTTAGTGTATCCATATTGCATACAACATACTATCATTGTTCATTGGCTAGGAAATGATAGTGTGTGAATGTTGGTATGCATGCATACTTATAGTACTCTATATGTCTTGTTTTTTTCCTGTAACTGTAAGTAGTTTACATACACAGCAGTCTTGCTTAGAAATGGCATAATAATACATAATAGGTTTTTCTCCTTGGCATTACTGTAAGAATCAGGCAGCTGAAAAAAGAAGAAAGAAAACTATCTTGGGTTTGAAGGTTGTGATGGTGTGGAGGAGGAATTACAGGAGGAATGATAGATGGGTCTATGGACTGATGGACTTATCATTGGAGTATACTACAGATGGCCTGAGGTCTATGAGAAGGGGGAGAGTCAGCTGTTCCAACAAGGACAAGCTGGGAACACCAAACTACCAAGACACAAGATGAAGACTAAAACCTACAGGATGAGCCGTACTTGTAGTGTTAGAATATGGAGAAGCAGAAAAGAGGAGAAAAGAAGAGAAGCAGAAGGAGAAAAGACAAGGAGAAAAGAAGAGAAGGAGAAAAGAGGAAAAGGGAAGAGAAGAATGATCTTGCGGTTGGAGGTAGTGATGGTGCGGAGGAGGAATTACGGGAGGAATGATAGATGGGCCTATGGACTGATGGACCTATCATTGGAGTATACTGCAGACGTCCTGAGGTCTATGAGAAGGGGGAGAGTCAGCTGTTCCAACAAGGACAAGCTGGGAACACCAAACTACTAAGACACAAGATGGAGACTAAAACCTACAGGACCCCCCCCCCCCCCCTCCTTCTCTCTCATCATGATGTCCTCCATGGAAGCTTCTACTGAAGGTCAGGGGAGATCAAACTACACTGCTAGAGGGACCCAACCAGCAATGACCCCCCCCCCCCTTCTCTCTCACCATGATGTCCTCCATGGAAGCTTCTGCTAAAGGTCAGGGGAGATCAGACTACACTGCTAGAGGGACCCAACCAGAGTTCTGAGTATGGTGGATAGCATTCCTTCACTCAGGGCAGAAAAACAGCTTTTTCCATGAAAGGCTTATCTGACGTTAAGTAAGATTTGATTTTGTTGAAAGCATTTTTCACACTAAGAACGGGAACGCGCCTTTTTGCACACACGAGACCTTTGATGTGTTTTAAGATTGGCCTTGAGTGAAAAACATTTCCCGCACTCAGAGCAGCAATATGGTTTCTCCCCCGTGTGAGATCTGTGATGTCTGACAAATTCTGATTTATGAGGAAAACATTTCCCACACTCAGGGCAGAAATACGCCTTCTCACCTGTGTGAGTTCTTTGATGTTTTGTAAGGTTTGATTTTATTGTAAAACATTTTCCACACTCAAGACAGGAATACGGCTTGTCCCCTGTATGAGATCTGTGATGTCTGACTAGTTCTGATTTATGGGGAAAACATTTCCCGCACTCAGGGCAGAAATATGCCATCTCACCCGTGTGAGTTCTTTGATGTTTTGTAAGGTTTGATTTTATTGTAAAACATTTTCCACACTCAAGACAGGAATACGGCTTCTCACCTGTGTGAGATCTGTGATGTCTGACTAGTTCTGATTTATGGGAAAAACATTTCCCGCACTCAGGGCAGAAATATGCCATCTCACCCGTGTGAGTTCTTTGATGTTTTGTAAGGTTTGATTTTATTGTAAAACATTTTCCACACATAGAGCAAGAATACGGCTTCTCTCCCGTGTGAGATCTGTGATGTCTAATTAGTTCTGATTTATATAAAAAACCTTTCCCGCACTCAGGACAGGAATAAATCTCCTCACCTGTGTGGGATCTCTGATGTACAGAAAGACTTAATATAGAACTGAAACCTTCCCCACATTCAGGACAGGAAACTTTCATCTCCCTCCCATCCCTCACTTTCTGAGGTTGCTCAGAGTCCGAGGAACTCCATGGTCTCTCCACACTGGGAAGTCCACCATCCATAGTGGAGCTTATTGTCTTTTCTCCGGCACAATCTCCTGTGATGTCCTCATCTTCCATTTTACAACCTGGAGATAAAGTGAGACGATCCTTTGAGGGTTTCTCCATGGCGGGTCCTGGAAAAATAGAAAAACATCATCAATAGATAGGAGAGGGTTAGTTCACTTCCATCAAGATTCCATCTGGATCAGGGAGATAGGAGGGAGCAGTTTGTGGCAGGCGCAGCACTATGTAGTGCCTTGTGCGCTGTGGCATTAGAAAAATTATGCAATTGCTGTTTCTTCTGTTTGATTAGACTGACTTTACTCTGTAATTCCTCCAATGCCGCTCTATGGATGCAGTAGGTTTAAAGAGCACACCGAATACTTTAGTTAACTTCTTTAATAACTTCAATCTTCCTCATATAACACTGCTGCTTGTGCAGCGGACAGTTCATGTACAAACACGTGGTGAATGAAAATCACCAAGAAACAAGGAGATTCAACAGTTCAATCTTGTCAGATAACATAAGACGGTAGACGTATTGTGGATTATGGATTACGGTTGCATATTGTGATTCTTTACGTATTTCGTTTCGTATTACTCTACAATGACTTGTTTCAGTTTACCTTACAATGGCTCATTTCGTTGGAACTATTTGGCCTTCTCTGCTTCCATAGAACTTATCTCTGACTGGAACTCTGTCTGTTTCCTCTTCTGTCTGGTGAGCAAATGGCTCTAGAAAGATCTAGCAGGGGGTTTTACACAGGCACAAATGTGAAACTGGCTGGGATTGGTTAAGGCTCTGTGCAGTGTGAGGCTGGCTGTGATTGGCTTACCTATGTGCTGACTCTTAAAAGTATATTTTTCCTTTTCTGCTTCTGCTAACACAATGAATTTATAAATGTTATATAACATTCAGAGACATAAATTACAGCAATGATTCTGCTTTTGGCTTTAACATATGCACATATACTGTACACTGCACTGAGGTTATTGGCAGGTTTGGTATACACATATATGTGAACCATATTAGCAACCTAGGACCGGTCTTAGCTGGCCAGCTACACAGATGTTCTCTGTGGATGTCCCAACCAGCTGGGACTCTTCCCCTCTTCAAAAGGCCTTTGGTCCTCCCAGATCACTTCTACATTTACTCCGCCTTATCAGAGGAGCAGGAACCAATGGGGGCTGGGAGGGGGGAGGGGCGTAACAGAGCAGAGATAAGAGAAGAATATATTCTGGTCACCTGTGCTGATCTCTGTAGGAGTGTCCTCCTCTATGAATGTCCTCCTCATTCCAGCCTCCTCCGTATATTGCTGATCATCCCTCAAATACGTCTCTTCTACTTCACCCTCAACTTTCATGTTCATCAGATCTTCACCCTAAACCAACAGAATGGCAGAAAATAACATCTGTAACATAGAAGGATTTATGATGTGAGATCACAAAGAACATCTCATCTTGTAGAGTCCACACATCGTCTCCACATGTTAGAGGGTTCCATCACTTTATGTTTCCGACCCTCAACTCCACCTACCTGATGATGGTGAGTGATCTTGTGACCTGCCTGTGTGGAATCCCGGGAATACAGAGGACGGGGACATCTCTCTGGTGGGTTCCTGGTTTTAGGTGTTTCCACCATAACATCCTCATAGAGACCCTGGTGTCCTTCAAAAAGCTCCTTTATTACACCATATTCCTCATCCTCCTCAGATCAGGTGGATAACCCTGCCTCTCACTAGAAGAGGGGTCTGAGATAAGCCAATAATGGGGGATCAGGTGGATAACTCCACCTCTCACTAGAAGAGGGGTCTGAGATCAGCCAATAATGGGGGATCAGGTGGATAACCCCACCTCTCATTATACATGGGGTCTGAAATCAGCCAATAATGGGGGATCAGGTGGATAACCCCACCTCTCACTAGAAGAGGGGTCTGAGATCAGCCAATAATGGGCTGAGAAGGTGGATAACCCCACCACTCACTATAAGAGGGTGTCTGACATCAGCCAATAATGGGGGAGGAGTTGGACAACCCCGCCCCTCACTATAAGAGGAGGTCTGAGATTAGCCAATAATGGGCTGAGAAGGTGGACAACTCCACCCCTCACCATACAAGGGGTCTGAGATCAGCCAATAATGGGCTAAGAAGGTGGATAACCCCACCCCTCAATATAAGAAGGGGTCTGAGATCAGCCAGTAACATGGGGAGGAGGTGGATAACCCCACTTCTTACTATAAAAGGGGTCTGAGATCAGCCAATAATTGGGCTCAAATTTCATTACAACCCGAATCCAAATCCCATCGCTCGTTACAAGAGACTGCTAAGGTGAGAAGGTGATTGGTGGGAAAGGTGACATCTCCACAATAAGGAGAATGTTCCGGCCCCGGAAGTGGGGGAATGTTCTGCCCCTGAAGGGGTTAATCTGGGTTACCACACTATATCTGTGTGTATCATCATCTGCTGGAGATAAAAGACATCACAGTGACTATGGAGGAAGAGGACGGACATGACGATGGAGGAATTGGACGGACATGATGGTGGAGGGAGAGGACGGACATGAAGAGGAAAGAAGAGGAAGAGGATGGAATTACTCTTATAGTGATTGGTGAGGAAACCTGCCTCCTCCCCATCATTGGCTGATCTCTGACTTCCTTTCTTATAGTCAAGGGTGGGGTTATCCATACACCATCCTCATTATTGGCTGCTGTGAGGATGCAAAGCAGGTTCAAAGGATACAAAAGGCATTATGGATGAGCACCAAAGTTAATCAACCACAAATTCTACCAAAATTATAATCCTACAAATTGGACTTAAATTTCAGTTACAACCAGAATCCGAATCTCATCCCTCGTTACAAGAGACTGCTAAGGTGGGAAGGTGACATTTCCACAATGAGGAGAATGTTCCGGCCCCGAAAGTGGGGAAATGTTCTGCCCCTGAAGGGGTTAATCTGGGTTACCACACTATATATGTGTGTATCATCATCTGCTGGAGATAAAAGACGTCACAGTGACTATGGAGGAAGAGGACGGATGTGACAATGGAGGGAGAGGGCGGACGTGACGATGGAGGAAGAGGACGGACATGACGATGGAGGAAGAGGAGGAGCATGACGATGGAGGAAGAGGAGGAACATGACGATGGAGGAAGAAGATGGACATGACGATGGAGGAAGAGGACAGACGTGACGGTGGAGGAAGAAAACGGACATGACTATGGAGGAAGAGGACAGACGTGACGATGGAGGAAGAAGACGGACGTGACGATGGAGGAAGAAGACGAACGTGACGTTGGAGGAAGAAAACGGACATGACTGTGGAGGAAGAGGACGGGTGTGACAATGGAGGAAGAGGACGGACATGACCGGGGGTTACTGGGTGTAAATAGAAAATCAGATCTTATTACCTCCTCTGCTGCCACTTCCAGCAATGTCTCCTCTCTACTTCCTCCCAATTCACCTCTCAACCAGAACTTCCTATTTATACCTGACATCGCTTCCTGTCTTCCACAGAGACTTCCTGTCTGGGAAAAAGTGCGATCACCCCTTGTGGAGCTCAGAAGAACTGCAGCCCCAAGAAACGTCTCGTAGAGTGAAGACGGCCTCCTGTTGAGCGTTGTTTCCTGAGTAGTCCAGCATTTAAGTAGGATCTCCATGAGAATTCCCAGTACCATTTGGCTAGTAAAAGCGAACTGAATGAAATGATACCGGCGTATTGCGGTTCAATATTTTACTAGGTAGCTTATCAGTTACAAGCCATTGTTCAGCTGCAGCTTCCCCAAATAGTAATTTCAATTACACAATGATTTATACACAGATACGGCTCATCAAAGGTCCTTTAGGTGTATGGGTCTGCCTCTAGATCGATCCTCCACCTGTGTGAAGAAAGCGGCCTGTTGCAACCTGGGACTTTTCTGGGAGTGGCGGCACATTGGTGGTGGGTCAGGAGAGGGATGACTGAGACAAATATGCTCTCTATGAAGTGCAGTCCCATCTACTAGATCTTCTACTAGATCTTCTTTCTCCCTTCCCTTTCTGTGCTAAGCCAAGAAGGATGCCAATTGTCACTTATCACTTGCCCAAAACCAGACATCTTATTCTAGAGCTACCCAGCCAGCCAATCAGCCTACACAGCTCTCAAATCCAAGTCAAGCTACCTCACTCAGCTTACAAAACCAGGCCCAAATTATCACAACTGTCAACCCACCCAGCTGTCTAATCAAGACCTAGCTAGTCCATCCAGCTTTCAAGCCCAAAACCAGCTAGACCACTCATTTGTCAAGCCCAGAACCAGCTAGCCCACCCAGCTTTCAACTCAAGGCCTAGATACCCCACTCACCTGTTAGACAGGACCCAACTAACCCATCCAAGGGCCAGCTCATTCTCTAAAGGCACATATACACATTTCCTCCAAAACTATATCAGCATAGAGACAACCCAACAAAGACACATGGAGAAAGGTTTTTGAGTAAGAACATTACACAACCGAAGTCATCTACGTTTCTTAACTGAGGAGTATATAAATCACGGTGCTGAATTCCTGAAGCAAATGAGTGCTTTGGGGCTGGGTGGATGCTGGTTGATCTAAGTACTACACCTCACAGTAGTCTCATTCAAGGTTGTTTCCTTCATTCATTTCCCCCCAAGTCCTCTACAACACAAGGTGGATTTCCTTAGTCATCACTGCTTGGACCAAGAGAAATGTGCCCTTCATCCTGCCATCTTCAATCTCCTATGCTCGAAATGGGGAACTCTTGATGTGGATATCCTACCCCCTGGTTCAACAAGTTAGCCCTGTTTGTAGCTAAGACCAAAGATCCTCTAACACTGTCATTGGATGATCTGGTAATTCCCAGGACTCCATCCAGGTTAACATATGCCTTCACTTCAGTATGGATTCTTCATTGACTGATCCAGAAAATAGAGCAAGAGAAGAAATTGTCGATTCCTATTGCAACATTCTGGCCCAGAAGAACCTTGTACACAGACATAGTTAAACCTCTAGGAGACAAACCCTGACCTCTACCAAACAGAGTAGATCTTCTGTCTCAACGCCGCCTGTTCCATCCTGCTTCTCAGTCTTTGACTTTAATGGCATGGCTGTTGAAACTCAGTCTTGAGGGACAGCGATATCTCTTACACCTTCATTCTGCTCAAAGCCAGAAAAGAGACTTCCAGAAAAATCTACTACTGTACCTGGAAATAATTATTTGCCCAGTGTGAGCACAGGCACTTCATGCCCATAAATGTACCTAGCATTGTGGCTTTCCTACAATCGGGACTTCATCAGAATTTAGCTTCATGGACTCTTAAGGGGCAGGTTTTGGCATTGTTCATTACATCTCAAACATCTCTGGCTTTAAACTCTTTGAACCCATTAAGGAACTCCCCTTGGGTGACCTCTCCTGCAAAGTTGCCTTCTTGGTGACTATCACATCTGTCAGACGTGTCTACCAGTAAGCGACTCTCTTGTAGGGAGCCTTTCCAGAAAGATAAAGTAGTCTTGCACCTAAGACCCTCCTTTCCACCTAAGGTGGTATCAGCCTTCCACCTCAACGAAGACGTTGTCCTTCCTTCATTGTGCCCTGCTTGACAGTTGCTGGCAAGCTTGTAGTCCTTTGCATGGGACAGTTGATATGACTCCACTTTATTCTCTTTTAAATGCATAGAATGTAACTTGGTATACAAAGAATGGAGTTGGGTTTTTATGGTCACAATGCTAAAGTTTTCATTACCTATATAGGAAAATGTATAGTTTAAACCTGAAAAGAAAGTGGCCTGCTGTCATAAGGGGCAGACTCTCCAATGGGTAATTAATAAAGCTACAATATATGTCACGACTAATACTTTTTAGCCGAAATGCGGCAACCTATTGTATTTTCGATTTAATTTTTGGTGGTCGTTTCAATAAAGAGGAAGATTTTAGCACAGTGGCGGTCGTACGGATCTTTTTTCCTATTCAATAAAATATAAAATACACTATAGAAAGAGAGACTACTAAGATCAAGAAATGTTTCCTGTGATTACATGTCGGGAGTCCTGTTCATGAAAGAAATTGTATACCAGCTATAACAGAGGCTAAGTGACTTGTATTGTATCCCTCTTGTACAAAGATTATTATCAGTGTTCACTGGCTAGGAAATGATAGATTGTGTGTGAATGTGTATATGTTTATATATATATATATATATATATATATATATATATATATATATATACAGTTGTGTTCAAAATAATAGCAATCAGACATCACTAACCTGATCAATCACTGCTTTTGGTAGAAATTATATTTCTACATGGCAAATAATTTACTAGCAGATGTAGTAGAGTAATAGAAATCCAACGGACCCAACAATCCTGACATGCATGCTGCTGATTCTGTGTAATTGAATCACTAATTGAAAGGGGCATGTTCAAAATAATAGCAGTGTGGAGTTCTATTAGTGAGGTCATTCATTCTTTGAAAAACAGGTGGCAATTATTGCCCTTATTTAAGGAAGAAAGGCAGCAAATGTTGTACATGCTAGTTACAGTGCATTTCTCTCTGAAATTCTGAGGAAAATGGGTCGTTCCAGACATTGTTCAGAACAGCGTACCTTGATTAAAAAGTTGATTGGAGAGGGGAAAACATATAAAGAAGTGCAGAAAATGATAGGCTGCTCAGCTAAAATGATCGCAAATGCTTTAAACTGGCAACCAAAACCTGAAAGACGTGGAAGAAAGCGAAAAACTACCATTCAAATGGATAGAAGAATAGCCAAAATGGCAAGGACTCAGCCAACAATCAGCTCCAGGAAGATCAAAGAAGGTGTAAAGTTCCCTGTGAGTACTGTTACAATTAGAAGACGCCTATGTGAAGCCAAGCTATCTGCAAGAAGTCCCACTGTTGAAAAAAAGACATGTGTTGAAGAGGTTACAATTTGCCAAAGAGCACATTGACTGGCCTAAAGAGAAATGGCGCAACATTTTGTGGACCGATGAAAGTAAGATTGTTCTTTTTGGGTCTAGTGGCCAGAGACAGTTTGTCAGACGACCCCCAAACACTGAATTCAAGCCACAGTACACTGAAGACAGTGAAGCATGGTGGTGCAAGCATCATGATATGGGGATGTTTCTCATACTACGGTGTTGGACCTATTTATCACATACCAGGGATCATGGATCAGTTTGAATACATCAGAATACTTGAAGAGGTCATGCTGCCTTATGCTGAAGAGGAAATGCCCTTGAAATGGGTGTTCCAACAAGACAACGACCCCAAACACACCAGTAAACGTGCAACATCTTGGTTCCAGACCAACAAGATTGACGTTATGGAGTGGCCAGCCCAATCCCCGGATCTTAATCCAATAGACAACTTGTGGGGTGACATCAAAAATGCCGTTTCTGAGGCAAAACCAAGAAAGAGAGAAGAACTGGAATGTAGTTCAATCATCCTGGGCTGGAATACCTGTTCACAGGTGCCAGAAGTTGGTTGACTCCATGCAACACAGATGTACAGCAGTTCTCAGAAACAGTGCTTATACAACTAAATATTCATTAAGTGATTCAAAGGAAAGCAAAATCTTCAAACATTTTGTCAGTTTATATAGTGAATGTTTGAGTTTGTAAAGAAGAATACAAACACTGCTATTTTTTTGAACAGACTAATATTCACTTTTCTTCAAATTTTTTAGAGGAACAACACAAATTTGATATATTTTTCTTCATGTTTGGATTTGGAATAGAATGTGTAGTGTTCCCAATGCATTTGTGTGTATGGAAATAAAAGCTATTAGAAGGATTTTGAGCTTTATTCGCTTTTTTCAACACGCTGCTATTATTTTGAACACAACTGTATATCACTCTATGTTTTGTGTTGTTTTTCCTGTAACTGTAAGTAGTTTGTATAAACAGCAATCATATTTAGAAATGGCATAATAATACATATTAGGTTTGTTTCATTTGGTTTACTGCAAGAATCTGACAGCTAAAAGAAGAAAAATGAAAGAAAAAAAATATCTTGTGGTTGGAGGTGGTAATGGTGAGGAATTACGGGAGGAATGATAGATGGGTCTATGGACTGCTGGACTTATCATTGGAGTATACTACAGACGTCCTGAGGTCTATGAGAAGAGGGAGAGTCGACTGTTCCAACAAGGACAAGCTGGGAACACCAAACTATTAAGACACAAGATGGAGACTAAAACCTACAGTAATGGCCGTACTTGTGTTAGAAAATGGAGGAGGGGAAAGAGAAAAGAGGAGAAGCAGAAGAAAAGAGGAAAAGGAAAGAGAAGAATGATTTTGTGGTTGGAGGTGGTGATGGTGCGGAGGAGGAATTACGGGTGGAATGATAGATGGGTCTATGGACTGATGGACTTATCATTGGAGTATACTACAGACGTCCTGAGGTCTATGAGAAGGGGGAGAGTCGGCTGTTCCAACAAGGACAAGCTGGGAACACCAAACTACTAAGACACAAGATGAAGACTAAAACCTACAGAATGGGCTGTACTTGTAGAGTTAGAAAATCGAGGAGGAGAAGAGGATAAGGAGAAGAAGAACAGAGGAAAAGGAAATAGAAGAATGATCTTGTGGTGGAGGTGGAGGTGGTGATGGTGCGGAGGAGAAATTACGGGTGGAATGATAGATGGGTCTATGGACTGATGGACTTATCATTGGAGTATTCTACAGACGTCCTGAGGTCTATGAGAAGGGGGAGAGTCGACTGTTCCAACTACATGGTAGAGATACACAGAAATTTCAGTGGCCAAAAAAAACCCCTTTGTCCAATATGAAAATAGGCACCGATACAGCTGCCGAAAATAGCCCCACCTCCCGCCGACATAGAAAAGATGGAGGGGGGATTCTCTACGTTAGATGTGATCTGAAAGTGAGGAAGAAAGATGATCTTGTGGTTGGAGATGGTGATGGTGCCTTACTTGTAGTGTTAGAAAATGGAGGAGATGGAGAAAAGAAAAGAATAGAAAAGAGAAAAATGATCTTGTGGTTGAAGGTGGTGATGGTGCGGAGGAGGAATTACGGGAGGAATGATAGATGGGTCTATGGACTGATGGACTTATCATTGGAGTATACTACAGACGTCCTGAGGTCTATGAGAAGGGGGAGAGTCGGCTGTTCCAACAAGGACAAGCTGGGAACACCAAACTATTAAGACACAAGATGAAGACTAAAACCTACAGGATGGGCCTTACTTGTAGTGTTACAATATGGAGAAGGAGGAGAAAAGAGGAAAAGAGAAATCAAGAATGACCTTGAGGTTGGAGGTGGTGATGGTGCGGAGGAGGAATTACGGGAGGAATGATAGATGGGTCTATGGACTGATGGACTTATCATTGGAGTATACTACAGACGTCCTGAGGTCTATGAGAAGAGGGAGAGTCGGCTGTTCCAACAAGGTGATGGTGCGAAGGAGGAATTACGGGAGGAATGATAGATGGGTCTATGGACTGATGGACTGATCATTGGAGTATACTACAGACGTCCTGAGATCTATGAGAAGGTGGAGAGTCGGCTGTTCCAACAAGGACAAGCTGGGAACACGAAACTACTAAGACACAAGATGGAGACTAAAACCTACAGAATGCGCTGTACTTGTAGAGTTAGAAAATGGAGGAGGAGAAGAGGATAAGGAGAAAAGAGGAGAAACAGAAGAAGAACAGAGGAAAAGGAAAGAGGAGAATGATCTTGTGGTGGAAGTGGTGATGGTGCGGAGGAGAAATCACAGGTGGAATGATAGATGGGTCTATGGACTGATGGACTTATCATTGGAGTATACTACAGATGTCCTGAGGTCTACGAGAAGGGGGAGAGTCGACTGTTCCAACTACATGGTAGAGATACACAGAAATTTCAGCGGCCAAAAAATACCCTTTTGCCCAATATGAAAATAGGCACCGATACAGGTGCCGAAAATAGCCCTGCCCCCCGCCGACATAGAAAAGATGGGGTGATTCTCTATGTTAGATGTGATCTGAAAGTGAGGAAGAAAGATGATCTTGTGGTTGGAGGTGGTGATGGTGTCTTACTTGTAGTGTTAGAAAATGGAGGAGACTGGAGGAGATGGAGAAAAGGGAAAAGAAAATACAATGATCTTGTGGTTGGAGGTGGTGATGGTGCGGAGGAGGAATTACGGGAGGAATGATATATGGGTCTATGGACTGATGGACTTATCATTGGAGTATACTACAGACGTCCTGAGGTCTATGAGAAGGGGGAGAGTCAGCTGTTCCAACAAGGACAAGCTGGGAACACCAAACTACTAAGACACAAGATGAAGACTAAAACCTACAGAATGGGCTGTACTTGTAGAGTTAGAAAATCGAGGAGGAGAAGAGGATAAGGAGAAGAAGAACAGAGGAAAAGGAAAGAGAAGAATGATCTTGTGGTGGAGGTGGAGGTGGTGATGGTGCGGAGGAGAAATTACGGGTGGAATGATGGGTCTATGGACTGATGGACTTATCATTGGAGTATTCTACAGACGTCCTGAGGTCTATGAGAAGGGGGAGAGTCGACTGTTCCAACTACATGGTAGAGATACACCGAAATTTCAGTGGCCAAAAAAAACCCCTTTGTCCAATATGAAAATAGGCACCGATACAGCTGCCGAAAATAGCCCTACCTCCCGCCGACATAGAAAAGATGGAGGGGGGATTCTCTACGTTAGATGTGATCTGAAAGTGAGGAAGAAAGATGATCTTGTGGTTGGAGATGGTGATGGTGCCTTACTTGTAGTGTTAGAAAATGGAGGAGATGGAGAAAAGAAAAGAATAGAAAAGAGAAAAATGATCTTGTGGTTGGAGGTGGTGATGGTGCGGAGGAGGAATTACGGGAGGAATGATAGATGGGTCTATGGACTGATGGACTTATCATTGGAGTATACTACAGACATCCCAAGGTCTATGAGAAGGGGGAGAGTCGGCTGTTCCAACAAGGTAATGGTGCGGAGGAGGAATTACGGGAGGAATGATAGATGGCTCTATGGAATGATGGACTTATCATAGGAGTATACTAGAGACATCCTGAGGTCTATGAGAAGGGGGAGAGTTGGCTGTTCCAACAAGGACAAGCTGGGAAAACCAAACTACTAAGACACAAGATGGAGACTCAAATTAAAACCATATGCACCTTGCTGGGAGTCCTGTTTATTAAGGAAACCATGGAGCAGCTATTACTAAAGGCGGGGCTACAAACGTTTTAGATAAAAGCCCTATAGGAAAGGAGGACTCTACCATGGGACAATAATAAATCTACACTATAAGAGATACTACTAAGATCAAGAACTTTTTTCCTGAAATTACTTAATGCTGAGAGTCCTGTTCATTACGGAAATCATGGATCAGCTATAACTATAGGAGGGGCCACAAAAGTTATAGATAAAAGCCCTATAGGAAAGGAGGACTCTACCATGGGACAATAATACATCTAAATCATGGACCAGCTATAACAGAAGGAGAAGAAAAGATTTCATCACACAAATCTAAAGGCAGACTTTTATCAACCAGCTTACAACCAACCAATTTACAAAGAACATCATGAGTTAGAATATACGTTTTTAATTTTTTGTTTCATACTAGAAAAATGTGTTCATACAGATGCTTTCTTGGGGTAAATATGAAATGTTACATCAGAAAATGTTGTATTTTCCACTTTCATCCAGCAGGTGACACTCTGCAAGTAAATGAAGCTGCCTGTACAGGCTGATAAATACCGTCTGACAAGTTCTGATTATGGTGGATAGCAGTTCCCAGATTTTCCAGGGAAAGGCATATCTGATGTAAAGTAAGATTGGATTTTGTTGAAAGCATTTTTCGTACTAAGAACAGAAATGCATCTTCTTACTCCCGTGAGACTTCTGATGCGTTTTAAGATTGGACTTGAGTGAAAAACATTTCCCGCACTCAGGGCAGGAATACGGCTTCTCCCCTGTGTGAGATCTGAGATGTCTGACCAGCTCTGATTTATGGGAAAAACATTTCCCGCACTCCGAACAGGAAAGAAGCTTCTCACCTGTGTGAGACTTCTGATGTGTTTTAAGTTGGGAATTCTGTGAAAAACATTTCCCGCACTCAGGGCAGGAATACGCCTTCTCCCCTGTGTGACATATTTGATGTTTACGAAGGTCTGCTTTGTGAAAAAAACATTTACCACACTCAGGGCAGGAATATGCCTTCTCCCCTGTATGACATATTTGATGTTTATTGAGGTCTGATTTTTGTAGAAAACATTTTCCGCACTCGGGACATGAATATGGCTTCTCACCTGTGTGAAACCTCTGATGTATATTAAGATAAAACCTCTGTGAAAAAAATTTCCCGCATTCAGGGCAGGGATACGGCTTCTCCCCTGTGTGAGATCTATGATGTCTGACTAGTTGTGATTTATGGGGAAAACATTTCCCGCACTCTGAACAGGAATGAAGTTTCTCACCCGTGTGTGATCTCTGATGTGTGTAAAGGTGGGAACTCTGGGAAAAACATTTTCCACACTCAGGGCAGGAATATGGCTTCTCCCCCGTGTGAATTGTTTGATGTTTCACAAGGTCTGATTTTTGTGTAAAACATTTTCCACACACAGAACAGGAATACGGTTTCTCACCTGTGTGAGACCTCTGATGTGATTTAAGATAGGACTTCTGTGAAAAACATTTCCTGCACTCAGGACAACAATATGGCTTTTCACCCGTGTGAGACCTTTGATGTATGACTAGTTCTGATTTATATAAAAAATATTTCCCGCACTCAGAACAGGAATGATTCTCTGTACCCGTGTGAGATCTCTGATGTACAGAAAGAATTTTAGAACTAAAACTTTCCCCAAATTCAGGACAGATAAATGAATTGAGTGAGTTTTCCTGCTGAATCCCAGCCCCATCCCCCACAGTACGAGGTTGCTCAGAGTCAGAGGGATTCCATGGTCTCTCCACACTGGCAAGTCCACCATCCATAGTGGAGCTTATTGTCTTTTCTCCGGCACAATCTCCTGGGATGTCCTCATCTTCCATTTTACAACCTGGAGATAAAGTGAGACGATCCTTTGAGGGTTCCTCCATGGCGGGTCCTGGAAAAATAGAAAAACATCATCAATAGACAGGAGAGGGTTAGTTCACTTCCATCAAGATTCCATCAGGATCAGGGAGATCAGTCAAAGGGCCTTTGCTCCTCCTCCCAGATCACTTCTACATTTACACCCCTTTGGGTTAGTTCACTTCCATCAAGATTCAGGGAGATAGGAGGGAGCAGATGTTCTCTGTGGATGTCCCAACCAGCTGGGACTCCTCCCCTCTTCAAAGAGCCTTTGGTCCTCCCAGATCACTTCTACATTTACATCGCCTTGTCAGAGGAGCAGGAACCAATGAAGGGGGAAGGGGGGGGGGGCGGTAACAGAGCAGAGACAGGCGAAGAACATATTCTGGTCACCTGTGCTGATCTCTGTAGGAGTGTCCTCCTCTATGAATGTCCTCCTCATTCCAGCTTCCTCTGTATATTGCTGATCATCCCTCACATACGTCTCTTCTACTTCACCCTCAACTTTCATGTCCATCAGATCTTCACCCTAAACCAACAGAATGGCAGAAAATTACATCTGTAACATAGAAGGATTTATGATGTGAGATCACATAGAACATCTCATCTTGTAGAGTCCACACATCGTCTCCACATGTCAGAGTGTTATCTCACTTTATATTCCCCACCCTCAACTCCACCGACCTGATGATGGTGAGGGATGGTGGGATCTTCCTGTGTGAATCCCGGGAATACAGAGGACGGGGACATCTCTCTGGTGGGTTCCCATGACTGGATCCATCTACATGATGATGGTGAGGGATGGTGTGACCTTCCTGTGTGGAATTCCGGGAATACAGAGGATGGGGACATCTCTCTGGTGGGTTCCCATGACTGGATCCATCTGTAGGAAACACACACACTGAATCCATTGTTTCTATGTGTTTATCAGATGATGGGGGATCTAGGTGGAGCCTCTGTACTGCTCTCTCCTTCCCAATAAAGTCTCCTCTTACCCGGTGATGTGAGGGGCAGCTGATTGTCCATCATGATGTCCTTGTAGAGGTCCTTGTGTCCTTCTAAATACTCCCACTCCTCCATGGAGAAATAGATAGTGACACCCTGACACCTTATAGGAACCTGACATACACAATGATACAGTCACCATCCAGACATATCCCTTGTCTGTTACTGGAGAATGTCCCAGAATTCCCGGCACCGCTCACCTCTCCTGTCAGCAGATGGACCATCATGGTGGTCAGTTCCAGGATCTTCTGCTCTTTGTTCCTCTCAGGTATCGGAGAACGAGGGGGAGGCACCATGGTGGGGCTCTGGGTCCTGCTCCATCCTCCTGAGATTGGCTCCCCACTAGACTTCTTCACTACAACATAATCCTACAGATCAGGAGAAAGAGAAACAGATATCAATCATCTGACATCATCTACAAGAAGAACATGGTCTATTGGCCAGACTAGACCAGAGTGATGTCATGTGACCTCCCAGAATCCTCCTCACCTCCCCGGTCAGGTCTGTGTGATGTCATGTGACCTCCCAGAATCCTCCTCACCTCTCCGGTCAAGTCTGTGTTTTATTAATAGAGATAGGAGTGATGTCATGTGACCTCCCAGAATCCTCCTCACCTCTCCGGTCAGGTCTGTGTTTTATTAAGAGATAAGAGTGATGTCATGTGACCTCCCAGAATCCTCCTCACCTCTCCGATCAGGTCTGTGTGATGTCATGTGACCTCCCAGAATCTTCCTCACCTCTCCGGTCAGGTCTGTGTTTTATTAATAGAGATGAGTGATGTCATGTGACCTCCCAGAATCCTCCTCACCTCTCCAGTCAGGTCTGTGTGTTATTAATAGAGATGAGAGTGATGTCATGTGACCTCCCAGAATCCTCCTCACCTCTCCGGTTACGTCTGTGTTTTATTAATAGAGATGAGAGTGATGTCATATGACCTCCCAGAATCCTCCTCACCTCTCCGGTCAGGTCTGTGTTTTATTATTAGAGATGAGAGTGATGTCATGTGACCTCCCAGAATCCTCCTCACCTCTCCGGTCAGCAGGTAGATGATCTCCAGGGTGAGGTTTAGTATCCTCTCAGTCATGTGACTCCGGTCCTCCTCCATCCTCATTGGTGTGGTCTCTGTAGACGGATAGCGGAGAATTATGTGGACTGTATTGTGTTGTACAATATTGAGATGGGGAAGGGCTACTCGCAGTGGGGACTGACACACGTAGATTGTATGACTTAGTACTTGGTGTGTCTCTCCCATCAGACCTGTTATATTTTCTCCTACCTCCCCGATCAGAAATGACACACTCAGCTTTGTCTCTGAAGTATTTTAGTTGTAGATCTGAAGACAAGAAACAGGATCTTTATTTCATTGTCTGTTGGTTACCTTTAAAGGGCGCTAGAGGAGCCATTGTCTGCTGAGGGGGACCACACCATAAAACACATGGGGGTCCCCTTCATGGTGTATGTAGTGTGAGGAGACCGGCACAGCTCTCAGGGACGTATCCCAGTAGTATACTTAGATGTAGGTGTTCTATGGCCGGGACATCTTCATTCTCATTTACAGTTAGCTTTGCTTATCGCCAGCCCCCCACCCACACCCACACCTCACCCCCAACGCACCAATCTACTATTATTGACCTCCATTCAGTAAATAAAAAGTCTGGGAGCTTCATGGTGTGGAACTCATCCGGCTGAAAGAGAGGTTTCCTTTACACTGAAGTTTACTGAGGAGCTGGGCTATCAACCTTCTTCAGTACAACCCAAGTCCGGAGCTCCTCCCACGTGACAAGAGACTGCTAAGGTGAGAAGGTGACATCTCCACAATGAGGAGAATGTTCCGGCCCCGGAAGTGGGGGAATGTTCTGCCCCTGAAGGGGTTAATCTGGGTTCCCACACTATATATGTGTGTATCATCATCTGCTAGAGATAAAAGACGTCACAGTGACTATGGAGGAAGAAGACGGACATGACTATGGAGGAAGAGGACGGACGCGACGATGGAGGAAGAGGACGGACGCGACGATGGAGGAAGAGGACGGACGCGACGATGGAGGAAGAGGACGGACGCGACGATGGAGGAAGAGGACGGACGCGACGATGGAGGAAGAGGACGGACGTGACGATGGAGGAAGAGGACGGACGCGCCGATGGAGGAAGAGGGCGGACGCGACGATGGAGGAAGAGGACGGACGCGACGATGGAGGAAGTGGACGGACGCGACGATGGAGGAAGTGGACGGACGCGACGATGGAGGAAGAGGGCGGACGCGACGATGGAGGAAGAGGACGGACGCGGGGGTTACTGGGTGTAAATAGAAAATCAGATCTCATTACCTTTTCTGCTGCCCCTTCCAGCAATGTCTCCTCTCTACTTCCTCCCGACTCACATCTCACCCGGAACTTCCCATTTATACCCGACATCACTTCCTGTCTTCCATACAGACTTCCTGTCTGGGTAGAAGTGAGATCCCCACCTTGTGGAGCTCAGAGGAACTGCAGCCCCGAGAACCGTCTGGTAGTGTGACCCCGGCCTTGTGCTGGGTGTGTATGGACTGTATGTCCTCATAGAGGGGTCACCTCCACTCCCACCAAGGGGGACAGAAATATATGACTGCCTAGTCCAGCCTTTCTCAGCCAGGGGTCCTCCAAAGGGTTCTAGGGGTTCCTTCAAAGGGTTCTAGGGTTCCTTCAAAGGGTTCTAGGGGTTCCTCCAAGGGGTTCTAGGGGTTCCTCCAGCAATTAACCATTTTCGTCTCTCAGCAACAACTGACATCAATGATCTCTAAAGGGGGCAGTACTGTATATCCATATATATATGTATATAGATGAATACAGGTCACCTTTGGAAACACTCAGTTTTCTAGTGGCTGAGAAGGATCCCCAAGGGTCTCCCGAGTAAGATTACCACCCTGCTAGTAAAAGCTAACTACATGAGATAATACTGACCTATTGTGGCCCAATATTTTGCTGGGTAGCTCATAAGTTACAAGCTATCATTCAGCTGCAGCTTCCCCAAATACTTGTCAATTGAATGATGATTTGTGCCCAGAGATGGCTTCTTAAGGGCCCTTTATGCGTATGGGTCTGGCTCTAGCCTGGTTTTCCACTTGAATGAAGAGAGCGGCCTCAGCAGTGCCTGCACAACTGTTGCAACCTGGGACTTTCCTGGGAGAAGTTGCACATTGGTCATGGGTCAGGAGAAGGGTGGCTAAGACAAAAATGCCCCCTACGAAGTGAAGTCCCATCTACTAGTTCCTCCTTTGTCTCCCTTCCATGTCTGTGCTCAGAGAAGGATCCAAACTGTCACTTATTAGCTGCCCAAAATCAAAACCTCACATTCTAGGCTGCCCAGTTAGCCAGTGAGTCTACACAGCTCTCAAGATGAAGTCAAGCTACCTCGCTCAGCTTATAAAACCAGACCCGAACTATCCCAACTGTCAAGCCCAGGTCCAGCTACACCACTTGGCTCTCAAACCACAGCCCAGCTAGCCCACCCAGCTTTCAAATTCAGGCCTGACTATCCAACTCAATTGTCAACTCCAGGCTTAGCTGGACCACCCAGCATTCAAGCCCAGGCTCAGCTAGGCCAATCATTTGTCAAGCCCTGATCTAGCTAGTGCACCCAGATTTCAACCCAAGGCCCAGCTACCCCACTAGCCCAATTAACTGTCAACCTCAGGGTCAATTAGCCCACCCAACTTTGAAGCCAGGGGGCAGCTCATCCTTTAGGATCACCCAATACACATTCATTGGAGGAATATCAAGACGCTCTGCTAAGTAGGCATAAGGGATTTTTATGAGGCTGTCCTTACAGAATAAGTTTACATTAGAACATGTTAACCAGGGTAGTGTTCCACCCCCATGCATATTTTTTTTCACACCCTATTGCCTAATAGTCCAGAAAATGGGCGTTTTTAATTTGACAGATTAAGGTTCCTTTGATTTCAAGTTCTTTCACATTTGCCGAACCCAGGGCAGTTCAGCACATCAATACTCCCAGTAAATCAGGTCTTCAAATCCAGCTTCTTGGCCCCTGCAGCATTCCATTGCCCTTGCAGCTCCTGTCCCAACTTTCAGGCATGCTCGGAAGGGAATTGTGCAAGAGGCCTTGTCATCACGGGCTACTCACATTTACTCACCTTACCAGAGTTTCCTCCTGCACTTCACCTTAGGAGACAAGCACTTCCAGTTTGGCACATTTCCATTTGGCCTATCCTCTGCACCCAGAGTACTCACAAAAGGTATTTGCACCTTACTTTCCCTCAAGGAATCTCAGGACATCCAGGTGAAAGTACCAAGATGACCTTCTTCTGAAGAATTAATCTCCTTCTCAGCTATCTGCAAACATCCAAAAGACTATTCAGAATCTTCAGGCTTTTGGTTGGGTAATCCATTTTCAAGAGTCTGTCTTACAGCCTTCCCCTCATCTAGCATACATGAGCATCCTGATACACAGACCTAAAGTTCTTAGAGAGGACCCCTCCTGGCCTCTTCCAAACAGCAGACCGGCTGTCTCAAGGCCACCTGTTCCATCCTGCTTCTCAGTCACTGGCTGTAATGGAATGGCTGTTGAAACTCAGGCCAGGACAGGGATACTTGGGTAGGGTTTAGGGGTATATGGGATGCCCAACTTGACTTGCGGTAATAACTCTGAGGACAAATTTCCTAATTCTGGACAAAAAGCTAAGATCCTGGACTTTCTATTCCAGCTGGAGTGGCACAGTCTCTTGATAAATCAATAGCACAGTCTTTGTGAGGAGCACCTCTTCAGACCCCAGCTAGGAAATGCCAATCCACTTGTCTGTCCTTGAAGAGTATCCGGGAACAAGAGATTCCAAGACAGACATGCAGCATGGTCCAGAGGTGAGTGGGGGGAGGGAGCACTGAGACACATCTACCCTATGTGCGTTTTGCGGATGGACCATCAGCAATGGGGGTTAGTGGAAGGTCCAGGTGGAGGTGGTGTCCAAGTCAATCTGCAGTGGGGGTCTTGTAGTAGTATGGACTTGTCCGAGGGGGCAGCTGGCTGTAAGAGATTGTAGATACTCCCAATGCAGAGAAGAGAGACAGCAGCGCCACTCTAAGAGTAGACTGTTAAAATTAGGCAGATTTAATGGTAAAATTGCACTCACATAGGTAGGTAACAGGTAGGCATGTCAAGTAATGGAGGTCCAGTGGGAGCATCAGGTCCTTTGGCCACGCTCTGGGTGTTTTCCTGCCACTCCGGTGGTGTTCAGGGCTCGGGGAGTAGCAGAGGGGCGCAGGGAGGCTCACAGGGATGTCACTACATGGATTGGGTTTCCAAGATGGCGTGCGTACGGAGCATGGCCTCCACCTCCACAGGCTTGGACACCACCGGAGCGGCAGGAAAACACCCAGAGCGTGGCCAAAGGACCTGATGTTCCCACTTAACCTCCATTACTCCATTACAAGTTACATAATTGTCAGTGTATCGAGGACCAGCTATAACAGAAGTTACGTAATGTTCAGTGTATCGTGGACCAGCTATAACAGAGGTTACGTCATTGTCAGTGTATCGTGGACCAGCTATAACAGAGGTTACGTAATTTTCAGTGTATCGTGGACCAGCTATAACAATGGTTATGTAATTGTCAGTGTATCGTGGACCAGCTATAACAGAAGTTACATAATTGTCAGTGTATTGTGGACCAGCTTATCAAGGTCCTACCTTTCCTCAGGGCTTGTGCTGCTCCATGTGCTGGCATCCATCGTAGGTCTGCAAAGCATTGTGGGATCCTTTATACTTTCAGCCCTCTGCGGCTCCTCCCAGGAGGTGGTGTCAGGAATGGACTTGCCAGTAATGGTGGGACTCACCTGCCTTGTGGGCTGCAGTACCAGGGCTGGCCAGCGGGTGCTCTCAGCAATCAGAGACTCAACCCTGTAGTCAGCCAAACACCTGAAGCTGATTATGCAGGTGTATTTAAGGGATGGCCAGACCTGCAGTCTGTGCCTTGGTGTGTGCTTTTCTATGGGCCCCTGTATCTTACCTGCGTTCCTGTCTGACTGATTCGTTGCTGACCCTGCCTGATCCGGACCTCTAATGACTTCTCCTGTTTGATCCCTGGCTTGTGACCCCGACCACTCTCTGCCTGACCCCCTGTACCTACCTGCCCGTTAGTTGCTGTACCCAGCTCGTGACCCGACTACTCTCTGCCTGCTCCTCCTGTTCCTACCTGCCCGATTGTTATTGACCCGGCCTGCCTGACTACGCTTGCATTGTATGTATTGTTATCTGTGGGTGGTTTGGTTCGTTTGCACTGTGTTATGTTTTAGTATTGCACTGCGTTTATGTATTGTTAGTGTTAATAAATTATATTGTTTATAACATATCTGAAGCCTGCGTTTTCCTGCGTCAGTTCACATACCTCTGGTCATACCCTGGAGCCCTGACAGGTGGTGGCTTATCACATATAAGTCTGCTGTTTGCAGCTGTCCATTGCATTCGTGTCCTGTCTGTTGCACAGAAGCAATCTCCTGTTTAGTTATCTCTTTGCTCTCCTGGATACCGACTTGGCTTTGGGTTAGAGTCCTCCTGGCTTCTGACCCCGACTCTGGCGACCATTCTTCCTGGCTTCTGACTTTGGCTTTGGCTACGAATCCTGCTGGTTCTCGACTTGATTATCCTGGAAGACAACCTCGGCAGGGGAACTTCTGTCCTACCAAGTCATCCGCTGTTGCTGTCGGACTTGCATAGACTCTTGCCTTGTTTCTGTGTAAATAAACCTACCTTTAATTGCACCTCCTTGTGTGTCTGGCTCCTCGCTCCCTGACACTGCTATAACAGAGGTTACGTCATTGTCAGTGTATCGTGCACCAGCTATAACAGAAGTTATGTCATTTTCAGTGTATCGTGGATCAGCTATAACAGAAGTTACGTAATGTTCAGTGTATCGTGGACCAGCTATAACAGAAGTTATGTAATTGTCAGTGTATCGTGGACCAGCTATAACAGAAGTTACGTAATTGTCAGTGTATCGTGGACCAGCTATAACAGAAGTTACGTAATTGTCAGTGTATCGTGGACCAGCTATAACAGAAGTTACTTCATTTTTAGTGTATCGTGGATCAGCTATAATAGAAGTTACGCAATGTTCAGTGTATCGTGGACCAGCTATAACAGAGGTTATGTCGTTTTCAGTGTATCGTGGACCAGCTATAACAGAGGTTACGTCATTTTCAGTGTATCATGGACCAGCTATAACGGAAGTTACGTAATTGTCAGTCTATCGTGGACCAGCTATAACAGAAGTTACGTAATTGTCAGTGTATCGTGGACCAGCTCTAACAGAAGTTACTTCATTTTCAGTGTATCGTGGATCAGCTATAACAGAAGTTACGTAATGTTCAGTGTATCGTGGACCAGCTATAACAGAGGTTACGTCATTTTCAGTGTATCATGGACCAGCTATAACAGAAGTTACATAATTGTCAGTGTATCGTGGACCAGCTATAACAGGTTACTTCATTTTCAGTGTATCGTAGATCAGCTATAACAGAGGTTACGACGTTTTCAGTGTATCGTGGACCAGCTATAACAGAAGTTACGTAATTGTCAGTGTATCGTGGACCAGCTATAACAGAGGTTACGTCGTTTTCAGTGTATCGTGGACCAGCTATAACAGAAGTTACGTCATTGTCAGTGTATCGTGGACCAGCTATAACAGAAGTTATGTCATTTTCAGTGTATCATGGACCAGCTATAACAGAGGTTACGTAGTTGTCAGTGTATCATGGACCAGCTATAACAGTGGTTACGTAATTTTCAGTGTATCGTGGACCAGCTATAACAGAAGTTACGTCATTTTCTGTGTATTGTGGGCCAGCTATAACAGAAGTTACGTCATTGTCAGTGTATCGTGGACCAGCTATAACAGAGGTTACGTAATTGTCAGTGTATCAAGGACCAGCTATAACAGTAGTTAAGAAATTGTCAGTGTATCGTGGTCCAGCTATAACACAAGCTAAGGATTTTTCAGTGTATCATGGACCAGCTATAACAGAAGTTACATAATTTTCAGCGTATCTCTATTCTATACAGATGATTATAAAAGTTCATTAGCTAGGAAGTGATAGATAACTGTAAGATGAATGTGTTTATGTATGCATATTTGTAGCACTCTGGGGGTTATTTACTAAAACTGCATGGTGCAAAGTCTGGAGCAGCTTTGCATCGAAGATTCTGCTGAAGGTCAGGGGAGATCAGACTACACTGCTTGAGGGACCCAACCAGCAGTGACCCCCCCTCCTCTCTCACCATGATGTCCTCCATGGAAGCTTCTGCTGAAGGTCAGACTACATTGCTAGAGGGACCCAACCAGCAGTGACCCCCCTCCTTCTCTCTCAGCATGATGTCCTCCATGGAAGCTTCTGCTGAAGGTCAGACTACATTGCTAGAGGGACCCAACCAGCAGTGACCCCCCTCCTTCTCTCTCAGCATGATGTCCTCCATGGAAGCTTCTGCTGAAGGTCAGGGAAGATCAGACTACACTGCTAGAAGGACCCAACCAGCAGTGACCCCCCCCCCCCCCCTCTCCTTCTCTCTCACCATGATGTCCTCCATGGAAGCTTCTGCTGAAGGTCAGGGGAGATCAGAGACTACACTGCTAGAGGGACCCAACCAGCAGTAACCCCCCCCTTCTCTCTCACCATGATGTCCTCCATGGAAGCTTCTGCTGAAGGTCAGGAGAGATCAGACTACACTGCTAGAGGGACCCAACCAGCAATATTACCCCCTTCTCTCAGACTAAGCCAGACAGAACTTTATAAAGAAAAAAGTTTACTCAAGAATTTAAAGTGTGTCTACATTAGAAAGATCAGAGGAGAACTCAGCCACGTGTTTTCTGAGGTGTATATCAAGGCGTGCTTCTTCCCAGTGTGAGATCTCTGATGTACGGCAACATATCAGCCACAGAGTAGACATTTCCCGCACTCAGGACACTAATACACCTCGAGGGGTTCAACAAGATTAGACTTCCGTGAAAAAACACTCAGGACAAGACTATGGCATCTCATCTGTGTGAGTCCTCTGATGTTTGATAAGAAGTGACTTTTTTGAATAACAGTTCCTGCACACAGGACAGGAATACGGCTTTTCCCCCGTGTGAGATCTTTGATGTCTAACAAGCTGTGAATTCTGTGTAAAACATTTCCCGCACTCAGGACAGGAATACGGTTTCTCACCCGTGTGAGTTCTTTGATGTTTTACAAGGCCTGATTTTTCCGCAAAACATTTTCCACACTCAGAACAGGAATAAGGTTTCTCACCCGTATGAGACCTCCGATGTGTGTTAAGATGGGGCTTGTGTGCAAAACATTTCCCGCACTCAGGGCAGGAATACGGCTTCTCACCCGTGTGATACCTGAGATGTGCATTGAGATTGGCCTTGAGTGAAAAGCTTTTTCCGCACTCAAGGCAAGAATACGGTTTCTCCCCTGTGTGTAGTCTTTGATGTAAAACGAAGTCTGATTTCTGGGAAAAAAAATTCCCGCATTCAGGGCAGGAATATAAAAGACAATAAACTTTCTTCTCCCCATGAATTTCAGCACTAACCCTCACAGTACGAGGTTGTTCAGAGGCAGAGGAATTTGATGGTCTAATCACACGTTGAAGTCCACCATCAATAGTGGAGCTCATTGTCTTTTCTCCAGCACATGGAGCCCCGGCCCCATCCCCCACAATACGAGGTTGCTCAGAGTTAGAGGGATTCCATGGTCTCTCCACACTGGGAAGTCCACCATCCATAGTGGAGCTCATTGTCTTTTCTCCGGCACAATCTCCTGGGATGTCCTCATCTTCCATTTTACAACCTGGAGATAAAGTGCGACGATCCTTTGAGGGTTTCTCCATGGCAGGTCCTGGAAAAATAGAAAAACATCATCAATAGATAGGAGAGGGTTAGTTCACTTCCATCAAGATTCCATCTGGATCAGGGAGATAGGAGGGAGCAGATGTTCTCTGTGGATGTCCCAACCAGCTGGGACTCCTCCCCTCTTCAAAGAGCCTTTGGTTCTCCCAGATCACTTCTACATTTACACCGCCTTGTCAGAGGAGCAGGAACCAATGGGGGCTGGGGGGAGGGGCATGCTTTTCACACAACCTCAAGTCTAGGTACTGGGTCATGTGATTTCTGATAGACAAGAAGGTCCAAGTTCAGACTTGTGACTCTCACCTGTGCTGATCTTTGTAGGAGTATCCTCCACTAGGAATGTCCTCCTCATTCCAGCCTCCTCCGTATATTGCTGATCATCCCTCACATACGTCTCTTCTACTTCACCCTCAACTTTCATGTTCATCACATCTTCACCCTAAACCAACAGAATGGCAGAAAATAACATCTGTAACATAGAAGGATCTATGATGTGAGATCACATAGAACATCTCATCTTGTAGAGTCCACACATCGTCTCCACATGTCAGAGTGTTCCATCACTTTATGTTCCCGACCCTCAACTCCACCTACCTGATGATGGTGAGGGATGGTGTGACCTTCCTGTGTGGAATCCCGGGAATACAGAGGGCGGAGACATCTCTCTGGTGGGTTCCTGGTATTAGGTGGCTCCATCATATCCTTGTGTTCTTCTGAAAGTTCCTCCATTACTCCATACACCTCATCCTCCTCTATAAACTCTTCTTTAACAACAATATTATAATCCCCGAGGTTTCCACTCTGGATAAAAAGTAAAACATTTATTATTGTAACATATAAACTTGCATACAAATCATAACTACCAATAATTATCAATCATCTACCTGATGATGGTGAGGGATGATGTGGCTTTGCTGTGTGGAATCCCAGGAATACAGAGGACGGGGACATCTCTCTGGTGGGTTCCTGTAGCTGGATGACTCCACCATGGTATCCTGGTACAGATCTTTGTGTCCTTCTGAAATCTCTGACTCCTCCATCCCCCCATCCTCATCCTCTTCCTCTTTTATCTCTTCTTTGCCTTTAACTTTAGACTTTCTCAGGTTTCCACTCTGAATATATTATAAAATGACATCAATGGTAACAATGCAGATAATGTACAGATCCTAATGATACTATCAGTGATTGTTCCTCATCTACCTGATGATGGTGAGGGATGGTGTGACCTTCCTGTGTGGAATCCCGAGAATACAGAGGACGGGGACATCTCTCTGGTGGGTTCCCATGACTGGATCCATCTACCTGATGATGGTGAGGGATGGTGTGACCTTCCTGTGTGGAATCCCGGGAATACAGAGGACGGGGACATCTCTCTGGTGGGTTCCCATGACTGGATCCATCTACCTGATGATGGTGAGGGATGGTGTGACCTTCCTGTGTGGAATCCCGGGAATACAGAGGACGGGGACATCTCTCTGGTGGGTTCCCATGACTGGATCCATCTGTAGGAAACACACACATTGACTGAATCCATTGTTTCTATGTGTTTATCAGATGATGGGGGATCTAGGTGGATCCTCCGTACTGATCTCTCCTTTCCAATAAAGTCTCCTCTTACCCGGTGATGTGAGGGGCGGCTGATTGTCCATCATGACGTCCTTGTAGAGGTCCTTGTGTCCTTCTAAATACTCCCACTCCTCCATGGAGAAATAGACAGTGACACCCTGACACCTTAAAGGAATCTGACACACACAATGATACAGTCACCATCCAGACACATCCCTTGTCTGTTACTGGAGAATGTCCCAGAATTCCCGGCACCGCTCACCTCTCCTGTCAGCAGCTCCATCATCTTCTTGGTGACTTCTAGAATCTTCTCCATGTTGGGTCTCTCAGGGTTTAGGGAGTCACATAGAGGCACTGTGATGGTCATATGATCACCTGACTTCAGAGGAAATCTCTGTATTGAGGAACCAATAGGAACATCATGTTAGACTCCGAGAATCCTCCTCACCTCTCCGGTCAGGTCTGTGTTTTATTAATAGAGATTAGAGTGATGTCATGTGACCTCCCAGAATCCTCCTCACCTGTCCGGTCAGGTCTGTGTTTTAATAATAGAGATGAGAGTGATGTCATGTGACCTGCCAGAATCCTCCTCACCTCTCCGGTCAGGTCTGTGTATTATTAATAGAGATAAGAGTGATGTCATGTGACCTCCCAGAATCCTCCTCACTTCTCCGGTCAGGTCTGTGTTTTATTAATAGAGATAAGAGTGATGACATGTGACCTCCCAGAATCCTCCTCACCTCTCCGGTCAGCAGGTAGATGATCTCCAGGGTGAGGTTTAGTATCCTCTCAGTCATGTGACTCTGGTCCTCCTCCATCCTCATTGGTCATGTGATCTATACAGGTCTCCTTGTAGACGGATAACTTTGGGAAATGACAGTAAGAATGATTTGCATGGTATCGGTCACACAATGATAGGATGGGGATGTGGGGGAGGGGAGAGGGGGGAATAGGAGGGTTGCTGGACATTTAGGAACTACGGCCCCCATGGGAACACATTTAGTTCGGACTGCTTAGTGTTTTATACATTTTTCTGAACCCAGAACCCTCTTGGCTTTGTCAAATCAGAAATCCCCTCCAATGGCAGCCTCCCCTCCAATCTCTTCCCTCCAATGGCAGCCCAGTGTGGGTAGGAGGAGGACAGCATGGGTTGAGAGGTTTCCTCTCCTGGTTGCTGAGTATGCTGTAGTATCCAGGACATTGTATAGAGTGGTGGTGGGCTCCTGGAACTCTGAATTCCAGCACTGGGCACTTCCAGAGCCTGTGTCATGGAAAGGTATTGGACTGAACCCCCAGATCTTCAACACTGACTGCTAACCACCCATTAGGCGATGCTGCGCAAACAGACCCCCTCTAAGTATGAGTGCCACTGTCCTACTCCATTCCCCTTGGTATCCAGGAGATGGTAAGAAGATGAAGGTTGCCTTCATTTCCTGGCAGGCGTTCTGTAAGGAGGCCTGAAAAATTAAATGCAGGTGGGAGGACCGTTGTTGACCAAGAACCTCCCCTTCCCTACCTGAGAGTCTCCCTGAGCCCTACAGCCTCCTCTTCCCTCAGAGCTCTGCTGCCCACCAACCCTATCAAGGGACCAGAGCACTCTACCACACTACCCCCTCAGATCCCTCTACCACACTACCCCCTCAGAGCCCTCTACCACACTACCCCCTCAGAGCCCTTCTTCCACACTACCCCCTCAGAGCCCTTCTTCCACACTACCCCCTCAGAGCCCTTCTTCCACACTACCCCCTCAGAGCCCTTCTTCCACACTACCCCCTCAGAGCCCTTCTTCCACACTACCCCCTCAGAGCCCTTCTTCCACACTACCCCCTCAGAGTCCTTCTTCCACACTACCCCCTCAGAGCCCTCTTCCACACTACCCCCTCAGAGCCCTCTACCACACTACCCCCTCAGAGCTCTATAACCCCTCTACCTCTTTAGGGTCCCCAAAGTCCTCTAGCCTCAGTAGCATTCCCTCCGCTCCTCTACTTCCCTCAGATCCCTCAGCTCCTCTACCTCC
Organism: Staurois parvus; assembly: GCF_062004578.1. NCBI lineage: Eukaryota > Metazoa > Chordata > Amphibia > Anura > Ranidae > Staurois > Staurois parvus. The sequence continues at coordinate 2,117,201 of NW_028317940.1, read as the reverse complement.
CTCAGATCCCTCAGCTCCTCTACCTCCCTCAGCTCCTCTACCTCCCTCAGATCCCTCAGCTCCTCTACCTGCCTCTGATCCCTCAGCTCCTCTACCTCCCTCAGATCCCTCAGCTCCTCTACCTCCCTCAGCTCCTCTACCTGCCTCTGATCCCTCAGCTCCTCTACCTGCCTCTGATCCCTCAGCTCCTCTACCTGCCTCTGATCCCTCAGCTCCTCTACCTGCCTCTGATCCCTCAGCTCCTCTACCTGCCTCTGATCCCTCAGCTCCTCTACCTGCCTCTGATCCCTCAGCTCCTCTACCTCCCTCTGATCCCTCAGCTCCTCTACCTCCCTCTGATCCCTCAGCTCCTCTACCTCCCTCTGATCCCTCAGCTCCTCTACCTCCCTCAGATCCCTCAGCTCCTCTACTTCCCTCAGATCCCTCAGCTCCTCTACTCCCCTCAGACCCCTCAGCTCCTCTACTTCCCTCAGACCACTCAGTATTTCCTCCCTATTTCCTCCCTCAGAATTTCCTCCTTCTGACACCAATGGTGGAACATAGTCTTCTTGGCCAGCTGGGGGATGTTTTCTTCCACCTGACCAGCAATGTAAGGGGCTCTATGCTCCATACTCCTGACCCCGGCACTCCATCATTGTGTTGGCTGCATAGTGTAATAATTGCCCATTGGCTGCCTATGTAGTGTAATCATCGCCCTCTGTAGGCCATGTATGTTCAGGATGGTCCTTGTCTGTTTACTGTCAGTGCTGCTTGTTAGAGGATTATATTACTAGAATGTATCTCCACAACGAGGAGAATGTTTCGGCCCCGGAAGTGGGGGAATGTTCTGCCCCTGAAGGGGTTAATCTGGGTTCCCACACTATATATGTGTGTATCATCATCTGCTGGAGATAAAAGATGTCACAGTGACTATGGAGGAAGAGGACGGGCGCGACGGTGGGGGAAGAGGATGGCTGCGCGACGGTGGGGGAAGAGGATGGACGCGCGACAGTGGGGGAAGACGACGCGCCCGACGGTGGGGGAAGGCGACGCGCCTGACGGTGTGGAAACAGGACAGATGCGACGGGGGGTTACTGGGTGTAAATAGAAAATAAGATCTTATTACCTCCTCTTCTGCCACTTCCAGCAATGTTTCCTCTCTACTTCGTACAAAGAGCCTATTATCTGTCCCTGACATCACTTCCTGTCTGTCCCTGACATCATTTCCTATCTTCCATAGAGACTTCCTGTCTGGATAGACATGAGATCCCCACCTTGTGGAGCTCAGAGGAACTGCAGCCCCGAGAACCGTCTGGTAGTGTGGCCCCAGCCTTGTGCTGGGTGTGTATGGACTGTACGCTGATCAGCCATACAATGGTGATGATGAACGTAATATGGAATAGCGCCTACTTTTGCCTCCAAAACAGTCCTGATCTGTTGTGGTATGGACTCCTCTAGACCTCCCGAGTTGTACTGTGGTATCTGACACCAAGCCATCAGCAGCAGATCCTTTAAGTCTTGGTACATTCCAAGCCGGGGCCTCCAGATGACGTGTATTATGTCACCTTGGAATTCAGTGATATTGTTCCCGAGTCAGCGTGGCCGGAGAAGCTGTGATTGGACCATAATCTGCTCTCTATTAGCTTCACTGCAGGGCAGGACAGACTTGAAAGGTCTAAAACAGGGGTCTCCAAACTTTCTAAACAAAAACCCAGTTGACTGTCCTTCAGACTTTAGGGGGGGCCGAACTGTGGCCATTGGGAGTAGAAAACGTCCCGATGTCGGTAAGAATAGACAATACCCCATCTTTAGTGTCAGTGGGAGGGATAGCGCCCCATTTTCGGTGTCAGTGGGAAGAATTGCAACCAATCGTTTGTGTCAGTGGGAGGAACTGTACCCCGTAGTTGGTGTACTTGAGCGGAATTGTGCCCCATAGTTGGTGACATTGGGAGGAATTGTGCCCCATCATCGGTGTCATTGGAAGGAATTGTGCCCCTTAGTTGGTGTCATTGGGGGGGAATTATGCCTCATTGTTTGTATCAGTGGATAAAATAGTGCCCCAAGGGCCGGATAAAAGCAAGCAAAGGGCCGCATCTGGCCCCCGGGCTGCAGTTTGGACACCGCTGGTTCAAAAAGAACCCTGATGTCTCATTTAAGGGAACCTGTCACAATAAAATGCTATCACATAGGGGGCTACTGGTCCCTTATACGGTAGCAATAAAGTTCAGTGAATACAAAGTGAACAAAATTACACCCAAGCACTTGAACCATCCACCCAAACTAGATGAGTCCTCACATACATTCAGACTTAAATGACTTGTTGCAGATGTTTGTGTAGAGAAATATAGATGAGTGGAGGTCTTAAAGACAAATATTCTGGCACACTTGTTGGCTCCGTGGCCCTTCCAAAGACATTTTTTTCTCCAGCCTTGGCAGGGCCTTCTGGAACTTCCTCTGGGGCGCCAAGGCACCTAGGATTAGTCTCGCTTTCTTGTCCCTTCTGAAGTCCAAGGGCGGGATGAGACTTCCGGATATTCAAAAATATTATTGGGCCACCCATCTAACCACGATTGTGGATTGTTCAGTCAATGGGCTTTACAAAGACCAGGTAGCCCTATGTCAGGGTATGACCAGAAATGTGTGGGAACACAGGTGTAGTCAGGGCTGGAGAGGTGGAATGGTCAGGCAGGCCATTTGGTACTGGTAACCACATGCCGCCCAACCACTGTATAAATACGGCGGCAGGGCGGCACTGCTGGGCAAAAGCACGTTTTAAAACGTGTGTTTTGTAAACAGGTAGGGGGTGCGCACGAGGCACGCCGCCCCCCTACCTGTCCCGCCGATCACAGCCGCGGATGTCAGTCGCCGGGTCACAGCCCGTTGTTACCGGCTATGTCCCGGCAATCGCTGACAGAGAGCACAGCTGTGCATTCTGTCAGTTCCCTGACATCTCCAGCACACGCTGATCGGGACAGAAGAGTTTCTCTCTCCCGATCAGCGGTGTTCCCTGCAGTACACACCCCCGCCCCCTAGTAAAACACTCCTCTCACACAGATAACCCTTTCCCTGAATAATAAACTTAACCCCTTCCTCCCCAGTGCCATTAGTACAGTGTCAGTGTTTTTTTTTTTGCACTGATCACTGTATTGGCGTCACTGGGGATGTCAGTAACCCCAAGTCAGTACCCCCCAATGTCAGAATGTCCGCCGTAGTCCCGCCATAAGTCTCTGATCGCCGCCATAAGTCGCTAATCGCCGCCATTATTAGTATAAAAAAAAACTAAAAATCCCAGTATCTTTCCCGCCATTTGTAAACGCTATAACTTTCACGTAAAAAATTATTTTACACGTATTGGGTTTTTTTTTAGCAAAGACATGTTGCAGAATGCATTTTGGCAGAAATTTATGACTAAATTTGATTTTTAAATTTTTTTTTTACTGGACATGTTTTATAGCAAAAGTCCAAAATATTGTTTTTTTCCCTCAAAATTGTCAGTCTTTTTTTTTTATAGTGCAAAAAATAAAAACCGCACAGGCAATCAAATACCACCGAAAGAAAGCTCAATTTGTGGTGGAAAAAAAAAGGATGTAAATTTCATGTATGTACCATATTGCATGACCGCGCAATTGTCTGTTAAACTAGCGCAGCGCTGTATAGCAAAAAAATGGCGTAAATTGCAGTATCTATACCATAGTTTGTAGACGCTATAACTTTCACACAAAGCAATCAATATACACTTATTGGGATTTTTTTTTACCAAAAACATGTAGCAGAATACATTTTGGCCTAAATTTATAACCAACTTTGAGTTTACTATATATTTTTTATAGCTGAAAGTAAAAAATATCGTTCTTCTTCAAAATTTTTGGCCTTTTTTTGTTTATAGCGTGAAAAATAAAAAGCGCACAGGTGATCAAATACCACCGAAAGAAAGCTCTATTTGTGTGAAAAAAGGACGTAAATTTCGTTTGGGTGCAGCATTGCATGACTGCACAGTTATCAGTTGAATTAGTGCAGCACAGAGTAGCAAAAAGAGGCCTGGTCATTAAGTGGGGTAAATCCTCTGGAGGGCAACTGGTTAAGCACCGCCTGGCGGCGTCTCTAGCAGCCCATAGCACTGGGTTCCTCAGGGCGCGGGGTCTAAGTCCCAATCTGCTTATTCACCAGAGCCCCTGATGGTGGGGATAGACTTGGAGCAGACTGAGACCAGGTCGCGACCCCTGAGTACGTCCGGCAATGGTAGAGAGCATGCTCAAAAGTGTGTGGGGAAAGGAGCCTGACGTGAAGAGGCTGGCAGACCTGGTAACAGGGACAGATCCGTGCGGGATGGATGGATCGTCTGGGTAGCGTAAGGCGTAGTCAGGCAGGCCAGGTCAGCAACGTGCGGGCAGCGAGGTACCGGAGGAGCAGGCAGAGAATGGTCAGGGTCACAAGCCGGGTACAGTAACTCACGGGCAACGCGGTACAGAGGAGCAGGCAGAAGGATGGTCAAGCAAGCCAGGGGTTAAACAGGAGACGGTCAGCAGGGTCAGGAACAATGCAGAGGTCGGCAACAGATGATTCACAGGATACCAGGTACAGGGGCTCATGGGAAACAAACACCAAGGCACTGATTGCAGGCTGGGTCCTGCTTAAATAGACCTCCTGCAATCAGCTTCAGGTGATGGCTTCATTGCAGGAGTGAGACCCTGGCTGCTGAAAGCACCCTCTGGTAGGAGCTGGTACTGCAGCCCACAGAGCAAGTGAGCCACAGCACCACCAATGGTGAGTCCATTCCTGACACCCTAGAACAGGCGTTTGTGACAGTCCCTTTGGCTTTTGTCCCAAGGACCTGACAGTCACACTGGAGGTCTATCCTCCTTCTGGCACATCTACTGATTTGGGCGATTTTATGTACCTTTTGAGTAGCCTGCTCAGCTTCTCTAGTCTCCTCAACTCTGGGCCCTCTTTCCACACTTCAACAGAATCTTGGCTTTGCTCCTGGCCTCTCTAAGACGTTCTTGCTTGCCGTATGGCCAGACTCCCCCCGTCTTTATTCTTTATTAACTTGTCAATTGTTCCACAAGAACAATTCCTTGACTGGCTCATTTCCAAGAGGTCACTATCCCCCGATGGACCTACTTTCAAATACATCATTCCTTACAATCTTTGGCATGCAAACAGTCCTGTATTAGACCTTTTGTGCCATTTGAGGCCATTTTCTCCAGGCGCTCCCCACAGCAGCATATGGTCTCTGATATCCACGTTATTTTGTTTGCTGGAAAGTCACACAGGGAGGGACCTGCTTGAAAAGCGTGGCAAGGCACTGGATGAACAGGCCTGGGAACATATAAATACGGCCATTCACAAGAGCTCTCTTAATGTCAGCATCCAAGAGAAGGCTTATAAAATTATCACCAGGTGGTACAAGGTGCCTATAATGCTTCACAAAAAGTCGCTGGCTATCTCAGGTCAGGTCAGGCTCAGATGTTGTCAGTCGGAGGAGGGGTCCTTTCTTCATGTACTGTATGGTGGTCCTCTGTGGGCTTGTTTCACTTCTGGTGGCAGGTCCATGACCACATAGCCCAGGTGACTGAGTCTACCTTGGACTTTACACCTGAACAATATCTTCTTTACGTAAACCAACAAACAACTTGGACTTAGATGTCCGAGTTACCCAGATGTGCATTCCTATTGACTGGAGAGAGTTCTGGGAATCATTTCTGCATTTAAATGAACTAGAAGAACTTATCCATATATTCCAGGATAGAATGTCCTCTTGGGCAGGCTAGATTCACTTTACGACTACTTCTCCATATATGCAGGTCATGCCTCTGCTCTCATGCTGATTGGCTAATACCATTCTATTTTCATTGGTTGGCCAGGAAATGCAGAATTGGTGGAGCTGGTACTGGTGGATCACTGGGGTGGGAGGGGCTCTGACCATTGGAGTGCACTCTTGGGTGGGCTCTAGCGCACAACTTTCTGTGGGTTGGGTGTACAGGATGTATGGGGTGTACAGAATGTATGGGGTGTACAAGGTGTAAGGGGTGTACGGGATGTATGGGGTGTACAAGGTGTACGGGGTGTATGCAGGTCATGTCTCTGGTCTCATGCTGATTGGCTAATACCATTCCATTTTTGTTGCTGGCCGGGAAATGTGGAATTGGTGGAGCTAGTACTGGTGGATCACTGGGGGTGGGAGGGGCTCTGACCATTGGAATGCACTCTTGGGTGGGCTCTAGCTCACAGCTTTCTGTGGGTTGGGTGTATGGGATGTACTGGATGTATGGGGTGTACAAGATGTAAGGGGTGTATGGGGTGTACGGGATGTATGGGGTGTACAAGGTGTACGGGGTGTATGCAGGTCTGGTCTCATGCTGATTGGCTAATACTATTTAATTTTTGTTGGTGGCCAGGAAATAAGGAATTGGTGGAGCTAGTACTGGTGGATCACTGGGGGGTGGGAGGGGTTCTGACCATTGGAGTGCACTCTTGGGTGGGCTGTAGCGCACAACTTTCTGTGGGTTGGGAGTACAGGATGTATGGGGTGTACGAGGTGTATGGGATGTATGGGGTGTACGGGATATATGGGGTGTAGAAGGTGTGTCGGATGTATAGGGTATACAGGATGTACGGGATATATGGGGTGTATGGGATATATGGGGTGTACGGGATGTATAGGGTGTACAGGATGTATGGGGTGTACGGGATGTATGAGGTGTAGGGGATGTACGGGCTGTACGGGATGTATGGGGTGTACGGGATGTACGGGATATACAGGATGTATGGGGTGTACGGGATGTACAAGGTGTATGGAGTGTACGGGATGTACAGGATGTATGAGGTGTACGGGATGTACAAGGTGTATGGGGTGTATGAGGTGTATGGGATGTACAGGATGTATGGGGTGTACGGGATGTACAACGTGTATGGGGTGTATGGGATGTACAGGATGTATGGGGTGTACGGGATGTACAAGGTGTATGGGGTGTACGGGATGTACAAGGTGTATGGGGTGTATAAGGTGTATGGGATGTACAGGATGTATGGGGTGTACGGGATGTACAAGGTGTATGGGATGTACAGGATGTATGGGGTGTACGAGATGTACAAGGTGTATGGGATGTACAGTCAAGCAGATATACTGTCAGGAAGCTTCGATGAACTACCATGCCTCTCCACAGCCCCGCGGTAGTTCATTGAAAACTACAAGCCGCTAAGGCTGTCGGGACTTGCAGTTCATTCACTCACAGAAGTCCATGAATAAATGATGCGGCCGCGTTGGGCAGAGCCCCGCACAGTCGCGCTGTTCTCAAATTTGACAGATAGTATGGGGCGACTTCTACCCGTATTATCTGTCAGAGGGAGGGGGGCAGCAATGGGAACATGTTACATGTTCCACCCTAAAAACGTGTGGAGCATCTGACATGTTCCCAAAGGTGAACGTATCCTTTAATCCTGGGAGTCCTGTTCATGAAGGAAATGGTGGACCAGCTATAACAGAGGTCAGGTGACTTTCATTGCACCCCCATTGTATACAGATCGTTGTCTCTATCCTTGAGGTAGGACAGAGAGAGATGGCTGTTTAATCACACGCAACCTCGTAACAGAAAACTACTAACACACAAGATTGATATTAGATTTTCATTTTTATTAGGTAAATATCAAATGTTGCATCTAGAAATGTCACATTTTCCACTATCAGCCAGCAGGTGGCGCTCTCCAATCAAATGAAGCTGCCTGTGATGGCCAGTGACTACTGTACTGAAATGGACAGTCCTGTCATGTAGTCTTATCTCCCCTTCTCTTCATCCACAAGCAATATCTAGCTCCTCCCTCATCATGATATCCTCCATGGAAACTTCTGCTGAAAGTCAGGGGAGATCAGACTACACTGCTAGAGGGACCCAACAAGCAGTGACTCCTCCCCCCTTCTCTCTCACCATGATGTCCTCCATGGAAGCTTCTGCTGAAGGTCAGGGGAGATCAGACTACACTGCGAGAGGGACCCAATCAGCAGTGACCCCCCCAGCAGAGGAAACCAGACAAAACTTTGAAGTCTTCAGTGATCTCTGATCTCCTTATAAAGTGTTTCTTCCATGATAAAGATCAGAGGAGCGCTCAGCCACGTGTTTTCTGAGGTGTATATCAAGGTGTGCTTCTTCCCAGTGTGAGATCTCTGATGTACGGCAACATATCATCCATAAAGAAGACATTTCCCGCAGGAAATGTATTAGGACACTAATACACCTAGAGGGAGGTGTGGGTTCTCTGATGTCTGGTAAGACAAGACTTCCATGAAAAACATTTTCCGCACTCAGGATAGAAATACAGCTTCTGAGATTTCTGATGCTTGTCTGATTTTTGTGGATGAAAACTTCCTGCACTCCGGGCAGAACAACAGCTTTTTCCCCTGCATAGCATATCTGATATTCAGTAAGATTGGACCTTCATGAAGGGGATTATTTTATTACTGAGAAGCCATGCATCTACTCACCTGTGTGAGACCTGCTGTGTTTGTTAAATTCGTACTTACGTGAAAAACATTTCCCGCACTCAGGGCAGGAATACGGCTTCTCCCCCGTGTGAGATCTTTGATGTTTCACAAGGTCTGATTTCTGTAAAAAACATTTCCCGCACTGAGGACAGGGATACGGTTTTTCACCCGTGTGAGATCTCCGATGTATTTTGAGATGAGAATTCTGTGAAAAACATTTCCCGCACTCAGGGCAGGAATACGCCTTCTCACCCGTGTGGGTTGTCTGATGTTGTAGAAGGCCTGCTTTTTGTGTAAAACATTTTCCACACTCAGGGCAGGAATACGGCTTTTCACCCGTGTGAGTCCGCTCATGTGTATTAAGATGGTGTCTCTGGGAAAAACATTTCCCGCACTCAGGGCAGGAATATGTCTTCTCACCTGTGTGAGTTCTTCGATGTTTTATAAGGCCTGATTTTAATCTAAAATACTTTCCACACTCCAGGCAGAAATGTGGTTTCTCACCCGTGTGAGATGTCAGATGGTTGTTTAGATGGGACTTGAGAGAAAAACATTTCCCGCACTCAGGGCAAGAATACGGCTTTTCTCCTGTATGAGATCTGTGATGTTTAACAAGTTCTTGTTTTTGTAAAAAACATTTCCCGCACTCAGGGCAGGAATACGGCTTCTCCCCTGTGTGAAATCTTTGATGTTTAACAAGGTATGATTTCTGTGAAAAACATTTCCCGCACTCGGGGCAGGAATACGCCTTCTCACCCGTGTGAATTCTATGGTGTTTTACAAGGTCTGATTTTTCTGTAAAACATTTCCCGCACTCAGGACAGGAATACGGCTTTTCACCAGTGTGAGACCTCTGATGAGAAATAAGATGGACTTTCTGTGAAAAACATTTCCCGCACTCCGGGCAGGAAAATGGCTTCTCCCCCGTGTGAGTTCTTTGATGTTTTGCCACGTTCGATTTTATCGCAAAACATTTCCCGCAATCAGGACAGGGATACGGCTTCTCCCCCGTGTGAGTTCTCTGATGTAAAACAAAATCATATCTTCGCGGAAAACATTTCCCGCACTGGGGGCAGGCATGTATCTTCTCACCCGTGTGCAATCCCTGATGTTCAGAAAGGAAGGACTTCAGTGAAAAACATTTCCCGCCTTCCTCCATGTGATCTCCTGGGATGTCCTCATCTTCCATTTTACAACCTAGAGATAAAGTGAGACAATCCTTTGAGGGGTGTTTCCAACCTCCTGAAGCTAAATTCACTGACAGGACTACTTATTTACTGAGAGAGTCACATTTTTTTTACTGACAGTTCAAGAGTACATAAAATGACTGATTTTGGAGCAGATATCAAAATGTAAGCTTCAATCATGTACAGTGTAAGGGGGAACACTGCAGATCCTGATGTAAAGGGGAACTCTGTGGACTCTGATGTAAAGGGGAACTCTGTGGACTCTGATGTAAAGGGGAACTCTGCAGACTCTGATGTAAAGGGGAACTCTGTCGACCCTGATGTAAAGGGAAATTCTGATGTAAGAGAGTCTCTGGTTATCAGAGCCCCCTCTATCCTTACACAAGATTCCACAGAGTTCCTTCTTACATCAGAGGCTGCAGGACTTCCCCTTACAGTGCAAAAGGGAACTCTGCGGACCCTGATATAAAAGGGGAATGCAGCAGATCCTCTGTAAAGGGAAATTCTGATGTAAGGGAGTCTCTGGTTACCAGAGCCCCCTCTATCCTTACACAAGATTCCACAAAGTTCCTCCTTACATCAGAAGCTGCAGGACTCCCCCTTACAGTGTAAGGGGGAACTCTGCAGACCCTGATACAAAAGGGAAACACTGTAGATCATCTGGGATGTAAAGGGAAACTGATGTAAGAGAGTCTCTGATCAACAGAGCCCCCTCTTTTATTACACAAGATTCCACAGAGTTCCTCCTTACATCAGAGGCTGCAGTACTCCCACCTTACAGTGTAAGGGGGAACTCTGCGGACCCTGATGTAAAGTGGAACACTGCAGATCGTCTGGGATGTAAAGGGAAACACTGACGTATGGGAGTCTCTGATTACCAGAGCCCCCTCTATCCGTACACCAGATTCCACAGAGTTCCTCCTTACATCAGAAGCTGCAGGACTCCCACCTTACAGTGTAAGGGGGAACTCTGCGGACCCTGATGTAAAGGGGAACTCTGCGGACCATGATGTAAAGGGGAACACTGCGGACCCTGATGTAAATGGGAACACTGCGGACCCTGATGTAAAGGGGAACACTGCGGACCCTGATGTAAAGGGGAACACTGCGGACCCTGATGTAAAGGGGAACACTGCGGACCCTGATGTAACAGGGAACTCTGCGGACCCTGATGTAACGGGGAACGCTGCGGACCCTGATGTAAAGGGAAATACTACAGATCGTCTGGGATGTAAAGGGAAACTCTGACGTATGGGAGTTTCTGATCACCAGAGCCCCCTCTATCCGTACACGATTCCACAGAGTTCCTCCTTACATCAGACGCTGCAGAACTCCCCCTTACAGTGTAAAGGGGAACTCTGCGGACCCTGATGTAACAGGGAACTCTGCGGACCCTGATGTAAAGGGGAACACTGCAGACCCTGATGTAAAGGGGAACACTGCGGACCCTGATGTAAAGGGAAATACAGCAGATCGTCTGGGATGTAAAGGGAAACTCTGACGTATGGGAGTCTCTGATTACCAGAGCCCCCTCTATCCTTACACATGATTCCACAGAGTTCCTCCTTACATCAGAGACTGCAGGATTTTCCCCTTACAGTGCAAAGGGGAACTCTACGGACCCTGAGATGAAGGGGAACTCTGCGGATCATGATGTGGGGGGGGATGCTGTGCACTCTGGTATAAAGGGGAACTCTGATGTAAGGTGGTCCCTGGTCGCCATAGAGCCCCTTGCAAAGGGGAATGCTGCAGACTCTGATGTAAGGGGCTCTCTGGCGACCAAGGACCACCTTACATCAGAGTTCCCCTTTATACCAGAGTGCACAGCATCCCTCCCCCCCACATCATGATCCGCAGAGTTCCCCTTTGCACTGTAAGAGGAAAATCCTGCAGTCTCTGATGTAAAGGGGAACTCTAAGGACACAATTTAAGGAGAACGCTGATGTGGGGGAAGGGGGGGGACTCTGGTGACCACAGACCACCTTTTGAATACACTAAGGAAAGGGGGGGTTACTCCTATAAGGGGGAACATTTATATCAGTGACCCCCCCCCCCCCACACACACACACAGACTGTGTGGCTTGGGCAACTGGAGAAGCCGCTGACCTGACTTCTCCATAGGACCGCTTAGGTGCAGGGCAGTGGAGGCACTGAGGGCAGGCCCAGCCTGGTTCAGGCCATGGTCCTCCCCTGCTTCTTCATCCTTCAAGCTCCATTATCAGGCCATGGTCCTCCGCTACTTCTTCATCCTTCAGGCTCCATTATCAGGCCATGGTCCTCCCCTACTTTTTCATCCTTCAGGCTCCATTATCAGGCCATGGTCCCCCATACTTCTTCATCCTTCAGGCTCCATTATCAGGCCATGGTCCTCCCCTACGTCTTCATCCTTCAGGCTCCATTATCAGGCCATGGTCCTCCCCTACTTCTTCATCCTTCAGGCTCCATTATCAGGCTATGGTACTCCCCTACGTCTTCATCCTTCAGGCTCCATTATCAGGCCATGGTCTTCTCTTACTTCTTCATCCTTCAGGCTCCATTATCAGGCCATGGTCCTCCCTTACTTCTTCATCCTTCAGGCTCCATTATCAGGCCATGGTCTTCCCCTACTTCTTCATCCATCAAGCTCCTCTAAGCTGAACTCCCCCTTTTGCCGGTGCTCCTACTCCTGACACCAAGGCTCTACCAGACAGCCCTCATCTGCTATTTGATCCCTCCAGTCTGACGGTCGTCACCCATCCCAGCTGGAACTCCCACTTTGGACTCCCCCCTCCTACTACAATTTGTAAAAGACGCCATTGTGCCAAGTGAGCAGTATGACGTCATTGCGCAACGAGGGCGCGCACTCAAGCCCGTGCTGCCCCCTGAGCAAATCCAGCTGGCTTCGGAACTGCGCATGCACAGTTCCGAAGTTGGTCGGCGGCCATATTTTTTTTTTTTTTTTTTAGGGGCAGCCACTGGCCATAATGGACATTTAGAGGACAGTGTTTTACAAACTGTCCGTAAATTTACGGTTGACAACCCTGCCTTTGAGGGTTTCTCCATGGTATGCTCTGGAAAAATATAAAAACATAATTGATAGATATGACCAGATGTTCTCTTCGGATGTCCCAACCTACTCTTCCCCTCCCAGGTCACCTCAACGTTTTCTTGTCAGAGGAGCAGGAACTAATGGGGGCTGGGGGAGGGGCATGCTCTTTACACAAAAACAAGTCTAGGCACTGGGTCAGGTGACCTCTGATAGACAAGAAGGTCCAAGTTAAGACTGAAGCTGGGACTCTTCCCCTCTTCAGTCAAAGGGCCTTTGGTCCTCCCAGATCACTTCTACATTTACACCAAGGCAGAGGAGCAGGAACCAATGGGGGCATGCTCTTCACAGAACCTCAAGCCTAGGTACTGGGTCAGGTGATCTCTGATAGACAAGAAGGTCCAAGTTAAGACTTGAAGACCCTCACCTCTGCTGATCTCTGTAGGAGTGTCCTCCTCTATGAATGTCCTCCTCATTCCAGCCTCCTCCGTATATTGCTGATCATCCCTCACATACGTCTCTTCTACTTCACCCTCAACTTTCATGTTCATCAGATCTTCACCCTAAACCAACAGAATGGCAGAAAATAACATCTGTAACATAGAAGGATTTATGATGGGAGATCACATAGAACATCTCATCTTGTAGTCTTGTTCCATCACTTTATGTTCCCGACCCTCAACTCCACCGACCTGATGAAGGTGAGGGATGGTGTGACCTTCCTGTGTGGAATCCCGGGAATAAAGAGGACGGGGACATCTCTCTGGTGGGTTCCTGGTATTAGGTGGCTCCATCATATCCTTGTGTCCTTCTGAAAATTCCTCCATCACTCCATACTCCTCATCCTCCTCTTTATACTCTTCTTTAATAATAATAATATTGTCATCTCCGAAGATTCCATGCTAAATAAGTAATAAAACATTCATTGTATCTAACACGTTTGTGTATAAATCATAACTACCAATAATTGTTCCTCATCTACCTGATGATGGTGAGGGATGGCGTGACCTTCCTGTGTGGAATCCCAGGAATACAGAGGACAGGGACTTCTCTCTGGAGGGTTCCTGTAGCTGGATGACTCCACCGTGGTGTCTTGGTACAGATCATTTAGGAACTCCAACTCCTCCATCCCCCCATCCTCATTATCCTCCTCTTTTATCTCTTCTTTAATAACAACTGTAGAATCTCTCAGGTTTCCTCTCTGAATATATAATAAAAATGACATCAATGGTAACAATGCAGATAATGTACAGATCCTAATGATACTATCAGTGATTGTTCCTCATCTACCTGATGATGGTGTGGGATGGTGTGATCTTCCTGTGTGGAATCCCGGGAATACAGAGGACGGGGACATCTCTCAGGTGGGTTCCCATGACTGGATCCATCTACCTGATGATGGTGAGGGATGGTGTGACCTTCCTGGGTGGAATCCCGGGAATACAGAGGACGGGGACATCTCTCTGGTGGGTTCTCATGACTGGATCCATCTACCTCATGATGGTGAGGAAAGGTGTGACCTTCCTGTGTGGAATCCCGGGAATTCAGAGGACGGGGACATCTCTCTGGTGGGTTCCCATGACTGGATCCATCTACCTCATGATGGTGAGGGATGGTGTGACCTTCCTGTGTGGAATCCCGGGAATACAGAGGACGGGGACATCTTTCTGGTGGGTTCCCATGACTGGATCCATCTGTAGGAAACACACACACTGACTGAATCCATTGTTTCTATGTGTTTATCAGATGATGGGGGATCTAGGTGGAGCCTCTGTACTGCTCTCTCCATTCCAATAAAGTCTCCTCTTACCTGGTGATGTGAGGGGCGGCTGATTGTCCATCATGACGTCCTTGTAGAGATCCTTGTGTCCTTCTAAATACTCCCACTCCTCCATGGAGAAATAGACAGTGACACCCTGACACCTTATAGGAACCTGACACACACAATGATACAGTCACCATCCAGACACATCCCTTGTCTGTTACTGGAGAATGTCCCAGAATTCCCGCCACCGCTCACCTCTCCTGTCAGCAGCTCCATCATCTTCTTGGTGACTTCTAGAATCTTCTGCATGTTGGGTCTCTCAGGGTTTAGGGAGTCACATGGAGGCACTGTGATGGTCATATGATCACCTGACTTTAGAAGAGGAAATCTCTGTATTGGGGAACCAATAGGAACATCATGTTAGACTCCCAGAATCCTCCTCACCTCTCTGGTCAGGTTTGTGTAATGTCATGTGACCTCCCAGAATCCTCCTCACCTCTCCGGTCAGGTCCTTGTTTTATTAATAGAGATGAGAGTGATGTCATGTGACCTCCCAGAATCCTCCTCACCTCTCCGGTCAGGTCTGTGTTTTATTAATAGAGAGGAGAGTGACGTCATGTGACCTCCCAGAATCCTCCTCACCTCTCCCGTCAGGTCTGTGTTTTATTAATAGAGAGGAGAGTGATGTCATGTGACCTCCCAGAATCTTCCTCACCTCTCCAGTCAGGTCTGTGTTTTATTAATAGAGATGAGAGTGATGTCATGTGACCTCCCAGAATCCTCCTCACCTCTCCGGTCAGCAGGTAGATGATCTCCAGGGTGAGGTTTAGTATCCTCTCAGTCATGTGACTCCGGTCCTCCTCCATCCTCATTGGTCATGTGATCTATACAGGTTTCCTGAAGACCAATAATTGATAACAGAGAATGATCTGGACTATACTGGTTGTACAATATTAGGATGGGGGGAGGGGGATAAAATGAGGGTCTCTATCATGGAAGAACGGTCCCCACTAGGATTATACACAGAGGAACATTCAGTTTAGGGTTTGCTATGGTTTTAGGGGTCTGGGAGTCTATTGAGCTTTACTACCAGTAAAGAAATCTGAATAAGATTGTCAAACACTCCTCCATCACATATTCCCATTGAGGGACGTTTGCAATGTCAATTTTTATTGAAAGTAATCTTTTTTTCCATAAGCTTCCTTGCCGTTTAAGCTCATTTATATAAGGCGCAGACAAGATGGCAAGGATTTGGTATGTTTTTGGGGCTCCTGTACCCTCTCACCTCTCACCATTGTCTATCGGTTTCTAATTGATTAATTGACAAACACTCCTCCATCCCATACTCCAATAAATTTAAAGCAAGCTTTGACATTGCAGAGTGCCGACCTCCAATTTATATCTAAAGCATCAATTTTTTACATAAGGATCCTGGCCCTTTATCTAAGGCGCAGACAAGACAGCATCTACTGACAATGCTCCTGACTTCCTCATCCAGGAAATGTTCCTCCCAGACTGACTACTACTCTGTCCTCCCTGTAATATGTTCCCTCCACCAATCTCTCCACTATAGTGTCTTCTCTCCCTAAACTCCCATTCCTGCACCCATCTTCTCCACACAAAATACGTCTTTCCTATCTAATGACACCTCAAAGCAACTCATTCACTCCCAGCTTATCTCCCATCTTAACTACTGAAACTCTCTTCTGTTGGCTGACCTCTACATAGACTATCCCCCCTCCAGTCCATCATGAATGCTTCTACCAGACTCATCCACCTGACCAATTGCTCAGTGTTCTCCACCCCTCTCTGCCAATCCATCCACTGGCCTGAGTTCAGTGTCCTCCACCCCTCTCTGCCAATCCCTCCACTGGCCTCCGTTCAGTGTCCTCCACCCCTCTCTGCCAATCCCTCCACCGGCTTCCATTCAGTGTCCTCCACCCCTCTCTGCCAACCCCTCCACTGGTTTCCATTCAGTGTCCACCTCACATTGCCAATCCCTCCACTGACCTCCATTCAGTGTCCTTTCCTTTGTACCAATCCCTCCAGTGGCCTATATTTAGTGCCCTCCACCCCTCTCTACCAATCCCTCCACTGCCCTCCATTCAGTGACTTCCACCCCTCTCTGCTAATCCCTTCACTGGCTTCCATTCAGTGTCCTTCACCCCTCTCTGCCAATCCCTTCACTGGCCTCCACCCCTTTCTGCCAATCCCTGCAGTGGCTTCCATTCAGTGTCCTCCACCCCTCTCTGCCAATCCTTCCACTGGAATCCATTCACTGTCCTCCACCCCTCTCTGCCAATCCCTCCACTGGAATCCATTCAGTGTCCTCCACCCCTCTCTGCCAATCCCTCCACTGGTTTCCATTCAGTGTCCACCTCCCATTGCCAATCCCTCCACTGACCTCCATTCAGTGTCCTTTCCTTTGTACCAATCCCTCCAGTGGCCTATATCCATTCACTGGCCTCCACTCCTTTCTGCCAATCCCTGCACTGGCTTCCATTCAGTGTCCTTCACCCCTCTCTGCCAATCCCTTCACTGGCCTCCACCCCTTTCTGCCAATCCCTGCAGTGGCTCCCATTCAGTGTCCTCCACCCCTTTCTGCCAATCCCTCCAGTGGCTCCCATTCAGTGTCCTCCACCTCTCTCTGCCAATCCCTCCACTGGCCTCCACCCCTTTCTGCCAATCCCTGCAGTGGCTACCATTCAGTGTCCTCCACCCCTCTCTGCCAGTTCCTGCACTGGATTCCATTCCATAAAAACATTTAAAATACTAACAACATACAAAGCCATCCATAGATCTGCCCTGAGCTACACTACCAGCTTTGTCTTGGTATATACTCCTCTGCACTCCTCCCATGACCTCCTGATCTCCACCTCCCTCCCATGCTCACCTCCGGGACTTCTCCAGAGCCTCTCCGGCAAGGAAACCAAGAGCAGGTATCCTGTGAAACAGTCGTAACCAGAAATGTGTGGACTTGTACGGAGATCACCAGGTAGACATATGATATAAAATAATTAAATTTATTAAGAATAAAGTTAATAACCCCAAAATGAACGAACCTCCAAGATACCAAAACCAAAGAATCTTAGGGGTGACCTAACAAACAACAAGCAACTACCAAACCAAATATATAGAGAGCAGGATACGAGAAGCGTAGTCGGTGTCAGAACTAGGGTCATACTCAGGAGATCAGGCAGAGGGGGCAAGCCAGGACAGGGAGAGGGTACCCGGGAACAGGAGCATGGAGGCAGGTTGGGGGGGATCAGGGTCAAGGTTCACAGTTTGCAGAATAGGGGGGCAGAACTTCAAAGCAAAGGGGAGTAGCGCAGGCCAAGCTAAATATGCTCCCAGCAATCAGCAGGTGATGACTAATTACCATGAGCTTTTGGCTGCTGAGAGACACCCTCTGGTGGACACCAGAATTACCTCCTGCAGGTCTTGGAGCCACAGTGCCACCAGCAGGTGAACCAATTCCGCCTACAGGTATTGGAGCCACAGTGCCACCGGCAGGGGAACAACTTCCGCCTACAGGTCTTGGAGCCACAGTGCCACCGGCAGGTGAACCAATTCCGCCTGCAGGTCCTGGAGCCACAGTGCCACCGGCAGGTGAACCAATTCCGCCTACAGGTCTTGGAACCACAGTGCCACCGGCAGGTGAACCAATTCAGCCTACAGGTCCTGGAGCCACAGTGCCTCCGTCAGGTGAACCAATTCCGCCTACAGGTCTTGGAACCACAGTGCCACCAGCAGGTGAACCAATTCCGCCTACAAAGACCCACAGTGCCACCGGCAGGTGAACCAATTCCGCCTACAGGTCCTGGAGCCACAGTGCCACCGTCAGGTGAACCAATTCCGCCTACAGGTCTTGGAACCACAGTGCCACCGTCAGGTGAACCAATTCCTCCTACAGGTCTTGGAACCACAGTGCCACCGGCAGGTGAACCAATTCCGCCTACAGGTCTTGCAGCCACAGTGCCACCAGCAGGTGAACCAATTCCTGACACTCTCCCATCCTCTGAAAATGTCTATCCCAATCTATGTTAATATAAAATATGATCTTTTTTACCTCCTCTGCTGCCAGTTCCAGTAATGTCTCCTCTCTACTTCCTCCCGACTCCTCTCACTTCCTGTCTGTCCCTGACATCACTTCCTGTCTACCATACAGACTTCCTGTCTGTGTAGAAGTGAGATCCCCACCTTGTGGTGATTGCAACGTCTCGTAGTGTGAACACGTCCTTGTGCTGTTTTATGTATGAACTATACAGCCATAAGATCACCGATAAGTAAAGAGAAAACAATTGTCAAAATGGTTACAATGGCATCTGAAAGTGGGTGGGATAGTTTAGGTGGCAAGTGAACATGTTGTCCCTAAAGTTGACGTGTTGAAAGCAGAAAAAATGGGCATCACAGTTTGTTGTGTATGGGGCTGTGTAGCTGCAGATCAGTCAGGTTGTCCATGCTGACCCATGTCTACAGACAAAAGTGCCTACAATTGGCATGTGAGCTTCAGAACTGGACCAGTAATGGAAGAAGGTGTCCATGCTGACCCGTGTCCACAGCCAAAAGTGCCTACAATGGGCACGTGAGCATCAGAACTGGACCAGTAATGGAAGAAGGTGTCCATGCTGACCCATGTAGCCAAAAGTGCCTACAATTAGCATGTGAGCTTCAGAACTGGACCAGTAATGGAAGAAGGTGTCCATGCTGACCCGGGTCTACAGCTAAATGTGCCTACAATTGGCACGTGAGCTTCAGAACTGGACCAGTAATGGAAGAAGGTGTCCTGGTCTGATGAGTCATGTGGATGGCTGGGTGGGTGTGCGTCACTTACCTGGGGAAGAGATGGTATCAGGATTCAGTATGGGAAGAAGACAAGCTAGTGGAGGCGGTGTGATGCTTTGGGCGATGTTCTGCTGGGAAACCTTGGTCATGCCACTCATGTGGATGTTACTATGACACGTAACACCTAGCTAAGCATTGTTGGTAACCAAGTACACCTCTTCATGGAAACGGTATTCCCCGATAGAGGCCTCTTTCAGCAGGATAATGCACATTGCAAAAAAGGTTCAAGAATACTTTGAGGAAAACAACAAGTTCAAGGCTTTGACTTGGACTCCAAATTCTCTAGATCTCAATCCATCAAGCATCTGTGGGATGTGCTGGAAAAAACAAGTCCCCCATCTCACGAGGACTGAAAGAGTCTGCTACTGATGGAGTGGCAATATGGCAAGAGAGGTAGAAAAGATGCTGTCCTCAGCAGATCTCCACAGTACAGCCTTGTCTGCTGTACACCAGGCATGGACATCCTCAGCTGGCAATGAACCCAGAAGTCTCCACACCCAAAGGTGTACGTAGGCCTGTGCCGTGGGCAGTGGATGCCAGATGTGGACCTCCTGGCCTCTAGGTTCAACTAAAACCTGGGCAGGTTTGTCTACAGGTGTTATTAAACCTTTCCTCCCTTAAAACTCCTTCCTTCGAAATGGATGGAGCTCTGGAGATCATGATAGGTTTGAACCATTCCTTGTGGATGTGGTACCCTGAGCTGATCAAACTTCTGGCAGACACTATGTGGGCTCTTACATATCGTTTGCATCTTTTGTGTTGAGGAACAGTTTACCACCTTGCTTCACAGTTGCTGGCTTTAATAGTTTGACTATTGAAGCCTAAGTTGTGAGAGATAGAGGCATCTCTGAAGCAAGGATTTTCACAATGCTAAAACATGGTAGTCTTGCTTTCCTAAAGGTCTACTATCACATATGAAAGGTATACGTAGCACTGTGTGAGGTACGGAAGTTTCATCCAAGGAAATTGTTTGTGGTACAAATCCAGACCTTTTTGGAAATGGGTCTGGGGCAGCCTTCAACCCTTTAAGGGTCAGCTTCTGTGTATGTGATAAGGTTCCAGAGACCACTGGCTTCCCATTCTTTGGTCAAGACTTTTGTTCAGGATGCTTTCCATGTGACTCCCTCAGTTCCCTCCCTTTAAATCCATAGGACTGGGAAGGATCCACCTCTCAATGGTTACCCAATACCCATCCGTTACACCAAACATATGAAATGACTGCAAAGGATCCC
The DNA here is from genome assembly GCF_062004578.1 of Staurois parvus. Taxonomy (NCBI): domain Eukaryota; kingdom Metazoa; phylum Chordata; class Amphibia; order Anura; family Ranidae; genus Staurois; species Staurois parvus. The sequence continues at coordinate 2,096,689 of NW_028317940.1, read as the reverse complement.
CCTCTCAATGGTTACCCAATACCCTACCCTTACGCCAGGGGTCTCCAAACTTCCTAAACAAAGGGCCGTTTAACTGCTTTTCAGACTTTAGGGTGGCCGGACTGTGGCCAGTGAAAGTAGAAAATGACCCTGCATCAATGGGAGTCCACAATGCCTCTGGCTTGGTAGTCAGTGAAATTTAAAAAATGTGGTCAGTAGGAGGAGGAATAGTGCCCCATCATTGGTATTAGTGAGAGGAATAATGCCCCATCGTTGTTAGTGGCAAAAACAGTGCACCATCATTGGTGTCAGTGGGAGGAATAATACCCCACCGTTGGTGTCATTGAAAGGAATAGTGCATCATCATTGGTGTCACTAGAAGGAATAGTGCCTCAAGGGCCAGACAAAAGCAAGCAAAGGGCCAAATCCAGCCCTCGGGCCACAGTTTTGAGACCACCGCCTTACACCAAACCTATGAAATGACTGCGAAGGATCCCCCTCTCAATGGTTACCCAACACCCTACCCTTACACCAAATATATGAAATGACTGCGAAAGATCCCCCTCTCAATGGTTACCCAACACCCTTCCCATACACCAAACATATGAAACGACTGCGAAGGATCCCCCTCTCAATGGTTACCCAACACCCTTCCCTTACACCAAACATATGAAACGGCTGCGAAGGATCCCCCTCTCAATGGTTACCCAACACCCTTCCCTTACATCAAACATATGAAACGGCTGCGAAGGATCCCCCTCTCAATGGTTACCCAACACCCTTCCCTTACACCAAACATATGAAACGGCTGCGAAGGATCCCCCTCGTAATGGTTACCCAACACCCTTCCCTTACACCAAACATATGAAACGACTGCGAAGGATCCCCCTCTCATTGGTTACCCAACACCCTTCCCTTACACCAAACATATGAAACGACTGCAAAGGATCCCCCTCTCAATAGTTACCCAATACCCTTTCTGTACACCAAACATATGAAATGACTGCAAAGGATCCCCCTCTCAATGGTTACCCAATACCCTTACCTTGTACCACTATACTGTACATAGCCTGTGTAGAGAACACAGCTACGGGAGGGACCCAATACACTCCATCCACTACAGGCTGCCTACTGGATGGGGCTACAAACTTCTTAGATACAAGTCCTGCAACAAAAAACTGAAAGGAGGACAGTGTCTTGGGACAACACTAAAATTCCATTATAAGAGTTAACGTGAGACTGCCAAGATCAAGAACCGTTTTTCCTGCCATCACGTAATGCTGTGAGTCCTGTTCATTAAGGACCAGCTATAACAGAGGTTCAATGACTTTCAGTGTATCACTATTACATAGAGATCATTGTCAATATTCATCAGCTTGTAAAGCATAGATAGCATTTGAATGTGTGTGTACGTAAGCATTTATAAAGTACTCTATTTGCCTCGTATTATTAAAATAGTTACATACTGTAGGTGTTTACATAATTGGTAAAGTTTAAAGTGTTACTAAACCCAGGACCCTGCATTCACTATATCCGCTCTCCCCGGACCCCGCATTCACTATATCCGCTCTCCCCGTACCCCGTATTCACTATATCCGCTCTCTCCGGAGCCTGCGTTCACTATATCCGCTCTCCCCAGACCCCGCATTCACTATATCTGCTCTCCCCGGACCCCATATTCACTATATCCGCTCTCCCGGACCTCGCATTCACTATATCCGCTCTCCCCGGACCCCGCATTCACTATATCCGCTCTCCCCGGACCCCACATTCACTATATCCGCTCTCCCCTGGACTCCGCATTTACTATATCCGCTCTCCCCGGACTCCACATTCACTATATCCGCTCTCCCCTGGACTCCGCATTTACTATATCCGCTCTCCCCGGACCCCGCATTCACTATATCCGCTCTCCCCGTACCCCGTATTCACTATATCCGCTCTCTCCGGAGCCTGCGTTCACTATATCCGCTCTCCCCAGACCCCGCATTCACTATATCCGCTCTCCCCGGACCCCGCATTCACTATATCCGCTCTCCCCGGACCCCGCATTCACTATATCCGCTCTCCCCGGACCCCGCATTCACTATATCCGCTCTCCCCGGACCCCGCATTCACTATATCCGCTCTCCCCGGACTCCACATTCACTATATCCGCTCTCCCCTGGACTCCGCATTTACTATATCCGCTCTCCCCGGACCCCGCATTCACTATATCCGCTCTCCCCGTACCCCGTATTCACTATATCCGCTCTCCCCGGACCCCGCATTCACTATATCCGCTCTCCCCGGACCCCGCATTCACTATATCCGCTCTCCCCTGACCCCGCATTCACTATATCCGCTCTCCCCTGGACTCCGCATTTACTATATCGGCTCTCCCCGGACCCCGCGTTCACTATATCCGCTCTCCCCGGACCCCGCATTCACTATATCCGCTCTCCCCGGACCCCGCATTCACTATATCCACTTTCCCCGTATCCCGCATTCACTATATACGGTCTTCCCGGACCTCGCATTCACTATATCCGCTCTCCCTGGACCCCGCATTCACTATATACGCTCTCCCAGTACCCCGCATTCACTATATCCGCTCTCCCCGGACCCCGCATTCCCTATATCCGCTCTCTCCGGACCCCGCACTCCCTTTATCCGCTCTCCCCGTACCCCACTATATCCGCTCTCCCCGGACCCCGCATTCACTATATCCGCTCTCTCCGGACCCCGCATTCACTATATTCACTGATCACACACTCCCCAAATAAAAATTAAAAAAAAAACCTCTCAAGTAATACCCACTAAACTGAGCATGTGCAGCTTACCCCTAAGGCTCTGTTCTATCAGCAGATGGATTGGGGACAGTATAAGTAGGGGAGGGGCAGAGAAGACAGGATCAAACAGCCGTTTTACACAGTGCAGAAGATTAGCCCCTTAGGTTCCCCAATGACTATAACAAACATGCTTTCCTATCTCTACAGACCAATTGTACTGTGGGGGGTTCAGGAACACTTTCATAGAGACACCAGTCCAACCTGTGTGTGTGGGGGTGTTGTATACACAGCAATCTCGTGCAGTAAAAGCGTATGAATATGTAATGGTTTATTGTACGACTCAGAGAAACAAAAAAAAAAGTAAAATGTCTTGTGCTTGGGGTGTGGAGGAATATTACGAGTGTACGGGTTTATGGACTGAAGAATTCACAACTGGAGTATACTACAGACATCCTGAGATCAATGAGAAGGGGGAGAGTCGGCTGTTCCAACAAGGACAAGCTGGGAACACCAAACTACTAAGACACAAGATGGAGATTATATCTGCATTTTTATCAGGGAAATATAAAAAGTCATTTTCTACATTCAGCCAGCAGGTGGCGCTCTCCAAACAAATGAAGCTGTCTGTGCAGGCTGATAACTACTCCACAGAAATTCTCAGTCGTGTAGTCTGATCTCCCCTTCATCATCTATATCTAGCCCCTCCCTCATCATGATATCTTCCTATGAAACTTCTGCTGAAGGTCAGGGGAGATCAGACTACACTGCTAGAGGGACCCAACCAGCAGTGACCCCCCCTCCCTCCTTCTCTCTCCCCCTGATGTCCTACATGGAAGCTTCTGCTGAAGGTCAAGGGAGATCAGACTACACGGCCAGAGGGACCCAACTAGCAGTGACCCCCCCCCTCCTCCTTCTCTCTCCTAGCAGAGGAAGCCAGACACAACTGTGAAGTCTTTAGTGATCTCTGATCTCCTTATAAAGTGTTTCTTCCATGATAAAGATCAGAGGAGCGCTCAGCCACGTGTTTTCTGAGGTGTATATCAAGGTGTGCTTCTTCCCAGTGTGAGATCTCTGATGTCCGGCAACATTGGTGTCAGTTGGAGGAATAGTGCCCCATCATTGGTGTCAGTAGGAGGAATAGTGCCCCATCATTGGTGTCAGTGGGAGGAATAGTGCCCCATCATTGGTGTCAGTGGGAGGAATAGTGCCCCATCATTGGAGTCAGTGGGAGGAATAGTGCCCCATCATTGGAGTCAGTGGGAGGAATAGTGTCCCATCATTGGTGTCAGTGGGAGGAATAGTGCCCCACCATTGGTGCCAGTGGGAGGAATAGTTCCCCATCATTGGGGTCAGTGGGAGGATTAGTGCCCCATCATTGGTGTCAGTGGGAGGAATAGTGCCCCATCATTGGTAGCAGTGGGAGGGATAGTGCCCCATCATTGGGGTCAGTGGGAGGAATAGTGCCCCATCATTGGTGTCAGTGGGAGGAATAGTGCCCCATCATTGGTATCAGTGAGAGGAATAGTGCCCCATCATTGGTATCAGTGGAATAGTGGCCCATCATTGGTGTCAGTGGGAGAAATAGTGCCCCATCGTGGGTATCAATAGGAAGAATAGTGCCCCATCATTGGTGTCAGTGGGAGGAATAGTGTCCCATCATTGGTGTCAGTGGGAGGAATAGTGCCCCATCATTGGTGTCAGTGGGAGGAATAGTGCCCCATCATTGGTATCAGTGGGAGGAATAGTGCCCCGTCATTGGGAGGAATAGTGCCCCATCATTTGTGTCAGTGGGAGGAATAGTGCCCCATCATTGGTGCCAGTGGGAGGAATAGTTCCCCATCATTGGTAGCAGTGGGAGGGATAGTGCCCCATCATTGGGGTCAGTGGGAGGAATAGTGCCCCATCATTGGTGTCAGTGGGAGGAATAGTGCCCCATCATTGGTATCAGTGAGAGGAATAGTGCCGTATCAGTGGAATAGTGCCCCATCATTGGTGTCAGTGGGAGAAATAGTGCACCATCGTGGGTATCAATAGGAAGAATAGTGCCCCATCATTGGTGTCAGTGGGAGGAATAGTGTCCCATCATTGGTGTCAGTGGGAGGAATAGTGCCCCGTCATTGGTATCAGTGGGAGGAATAGTGCCCCATCATTGGTGTCAGTGGGAGGAATAGTGCCCCATCATGGGTATCAATAGGAAGAATAGTGCCCCGTCATTGGTGTCAGTGGGGGGAATAGTGCCCCATCATGGGTATCAATAGGAAGAATAGTGCCCCGTTATTGGTGTCAGGGGGGGGAATAGTGCCCCATCATTGGTATCAGTGGGAGGAATAGTGCCCCATCATTGGTGTCAGTGGGAGGAATGGTGCTCCATCATTGGTGTCAGTGGGAGGAATAGTGCCCCATCATTGGTGTCAGTGGGAGGAATAGTGCCCCATCATTGGTGTCAGTGGGAGGAATAGTGCCCCATCATTGGTATCAGTGGGAGGAATAGTGCCCCATCATTGGTGTCAGTGGGAGGAATAGTGCCCCATCATTGGTATCAGTGGGAGGAATAGTGCCCCATCATTGGTGTCAGTGGGAGGAATAGTGCCCCATCCTTGATGTCAGTGGGAGGAATAGTGTCCCATCATGGCTATAAATAGGAGAAATAGTGTCCTTTTGTGGGTATCAGTGGCAGGAACTATGCCCCACTGTTGCTGACAGTGGGGGAAAATGCCCCAAGGGCCACATAAAATCAAGCAAAGGGACAAATGTGGCCCTTAGGCCGCAGTTTGGAGACAACTGCTTTAAATAATTGGTTGTTTTGTATATACTCCAAGGTTGCCTTAAAAATCCCCAAAAAATGTAAGGTGCAATTTTCTCTATTATGGAAACAGGAATGATGGCAACCATGCCCTACGCCTATGGAAAAAACATTTCCTGCACTCTGAACAGGAATACACCTTGAGGGTTGTATGGGTTGATGTTTGGTAAGACATGACTATGGAAAAACCATTTCCGCACTCTGGACACGAATACACCTTGAGGGTTGTGCGGGTTGAGGTTTGGTAAGACAAGACATTTCCCGCACACTGGATAGGAATACACCTTGAGGGTTGATGTTTGATAAGACATGAATATGGAAAAACATTTCCCGCACTCTGGATAGGAATACAGCTTGATTGTTGTGCAGGTTGACAAGTTCTCTTTTTTTGTGGATAAAAATTTCCCGCACGTTTTCGGGGTGAGCAAAGAGAGACGGCACCAATACTTTTAGTGTTTACTTCAGTAATGACAGATGCAAATAACAAATGTAACAATATTAGAAAATAGAACAAGAATGCTTCACCAAAGTTGCCTTTTTGGCCACGGAGTCCTGCCCGTTTTCGTGGCGTGGCACAGACCATCAGACCGGACGCATGCATGATGTAGATCTGGAAACTATCCGGTAGTCTATAGGACTTGTGTGGAAGGAAAGGACCAAGCCCCAGCCGACTCCCCTTGCAAGCAACATGACCTTTTAAGGACGTGGTCAGTTTGCAGTGACATTCCTTTGCTATGAAGTTAGCTAAGGTAACCAGGACATGGGAGGCTTTCTTTGATATTGCGAGACACCTTTAATATGGAGATATAACATTTCCCCATCCGTAGTTGTCTGATGTTCAGTAAGATCGGACTTTCAGACCAAGATGCCATGCGTCTACTCACCTGTGTGAGACCTGGAGTGTTTGTTAAAATCGTACTTGCGTGAAAAACATTTCCCGCACTCCAGGCAGGAATATGGCTTCTCCCCCGTGTGAGATCTCTGATGCACAACCAGCTCTGATTTTTGTACAAAACATCTCCCGCACTCAGGACAGGAGTATGGCTTTTCGCCCGTGTGAATCCTTCGATGTATATTAAGATGGGAATTCTGTGAAAAACATTTCCCGCACTCAGGGCAGGGATACGGCCTCTCACCCGTGTGAGTTGTCTGATGTTGTAGAAGGCCTGCTTTTTGTGTAAAACATTTCCCACACTCGGAACAGCAATATGGCTTTTCACCCGTGTGAGTCCTCTGATGTGTGTTAAGGTGGTACCTCTTTGAAAAACATTTCCCGCACTCAGGGCAGGAATAGGCCTTCTCACCCGCGTGAGATTTTTGATGGTTTACAAGATCTAATTTCCGTGACAAACATTTCCCACGTTCAGGACAAGAATACAGCTTCTCACCCGTGCGAGTTCTTTGATGTTTTACAAGGCCTGATTTTTTGGTAAAACATTTTCCACACTCAGGACAGGAATACGGCTTTTCACCCGTGTGAGATCTCTGATGTGAAGTAAGATGGGCCTTCTGTGAAAAACATTTCCCGCACTCGGGGCAGGAATATGGCTTCTCACCCGTGTGAGTTTTTTGATGTTTTGCACGGTTTGATTTTATCGCAAAACATTTCCCGCACTCAGCACAGGAATACGGCTTCTCCCCTGTGTGAGTTCTCTGATGTAAAACAAAGTCATATCTTCGTGGAAAACTCTTCCCGCACTGGGGGCAGGCAAATTTCTTCTGATGTTCAGAAGAACAGGACTTCGGAGAAAAACAGTTCCCACCTTCCTCCGTGTGATCTTCTGTGATGTCCTCATCTTCCATTTTACAACCTGGAGATAAAGTGAGACGATCCTTTGAGGGTTTCTCCATGGCGGGTCCTGGAAAAATAGAAAAACATCATCAATAGATAGGAGAGGGTTAGTTCACTACCATCAAGATTCCATCTGGATCAGGGAGATGGGAGGGAGCAGATGTTCTCTGTGGATGTCCCAACCAGCTGGGACTCTTCCCCTCTTCAATCAAAATTTGGTCCTCCCAGATCACTTCTACATTTACACCACCTTGTCAGAGGAGCAGGAACCAATGGGGGCTGCTTTTCACACAACCTCAAGTCTAGGCAATGGGTCATGTGATCTCTGATATACAAGAAGGTCCAAGTTCAGACTTGTGACCCTCACCTGTGCTGATCTCTGTAGGAGTGTCCTCCTCTATGAATGTCCTCCTCATTCCAGCCTCCTCCGTATATTGCTGATCATCCCTCACATACGTCTCTTCTACTTCACCCTCAACTTTCATGTTCATCACATCTTCACCCTAAACCAACAGAATGCCAGAAAATAACATAGAACATCTCATCTTGTAGAGTCCACACATCGTCTCCATATGTCAGAGTGTTCCATCACTTTATGTTCCCGACCCTCAACTCCACCTACCTGATGATGGTGAGGGATGGTGTGACCTTCCTGTGTGGAATCCCGGGAATACAGAGGACGGGGACATCTCTCTGGTGGGTTCCTCGTATTAGGTGGCTCCATTGCAATGTCTCTGTAGTGATCCTTGTGTCCTTTAGAAAACTCCTCCATCACTCCATACTCCTCATCCTCCTCTTTATACTCTTCTTTAACAATAATACAATCCCTGAGGTTTCCACACTAAATATATAAATACATTTACTGTAATAAGCATGCCATGTATAAATCATAACTACCAATAATTATCAACCACCTACCTGATGATGGTGAGGGATGGTGTGACCTACCTGTGTGGAATCCCGGGAATACAGAGGATGGGTACATCTCTCTGGTGGGTTCCTGTAGCTGGATAACTCCACCATGGTGTCCTGGTACAGATCTTTGTGTCCTTCTGGAATCTCTGACTCCTCCATCCCCCCATCCTCATCATCCTCCTCTTTTATCTCTTCTTTAACCTCAACTGTAGAATCTCTCAGGTTTCCACTCTGAATATATAATAAAATGACATCAATGGTAACAATGCAGATAATGTACAGATCCTAATGATACTATCAGTGATTGTTCCTCATCTACCTGATGATGGTGAGGGATGGTGTGACCTTCCTGTCTGGAATCCCGGGTATACAGAGGACAGGGACATCTCTCTGGTGGGTTCCCATGACTGGATCCATCTACCTCATGATGGTGAGGGATGGTGTGACCTTCCTGTGTGGAATCCCGGGAATACAGAGGACGGGAACATCTCTCTGGTGGGTTCCCATGACTGGATCCATCTACCTGATGATGGTGAGGGATGGTGTGACCTTCCTGTGTGGAATCCCAGGAATACAGAGGATGGAGACATCTCTCTGGTGGGTTCCCATGACTGGATCCATCTGTAAGAAACACACACACTGACTGAATCCATTGTTTCTATGCGTTTATCAGATGATGGGGGATCTAGGTGGATCCTCCGTACTGCTCTCTCCTTTCCAATAAAGTCTCCTCTTACCCGGTGATGTGAGGGGCGGCTGATTGTCCATCATGACGTCCTTGTAGAGGTCCTTGTGTCCTTCTAAATACTCCCACTCCTCCATGGAGAAATAGACAGTGACACCCTGACACCTTATAGGAACCTGACACACACAATGATACAGTCACCATCCAGACACATCCCTTGTCTGTTACTGGAGAATGTTCCAGAATTCCCAGCACCGCTCACCTCTCCGGTCAGCAGCTCCATCATCTTCTTGGTGACTTCTAGAATCTTCTGCATGTTGTGTCTCTCAGGGTTTAGGGAGTCACATGGAGGCACTGTGATGGTCATATGATCACCTGACTTCAGAAGAGGAAATCTCTGTATTGGGGAACCAACAGGAACATCATGTTAGACTCCCAGAATCCTCCTCACCTCTCCGGTCAGGTCTGTGTGATGTCATGTGACCTCCCAGAATCCTCCTCACCTCTCCGGTCAGGTCTGTGTTTTATTAATACACATGAGAATGATGTCATGTGACCTCCCAGAATCCTCCTCACCTCTCTGGTCAGGTCTGTGTTTTATTAATAGAGATGAGAGTGATGTCATGTGACCTCCCAGAATCCTCCTCACCTCTCCGGTCAGCAGGTAGATGATCTCCAGGGTGAAGTTTAGTATCCTCTCAGTCATGTGACTCTGGTCCTCCTCCATCCTCATTGGTCATGTGATCTATACAGGTTTCCTGTAGACCAATAATTGATATCAGAGAATGATCTGGACTGTACTGGTTGTACGATATTAGGATGGGGGGGGGTAATAATATGAGGGTTTCTATCATGGAGGAACGGCCCCCAGTAGGATTAGGGTCGGGGAGCCTTTAACCCTTTGGCCTGCCAGATCAGAAATTAAAAACAACACAGATCTTGCACGAAAAATTAAACGGGTTTCTATTTTCTTCGGTTCTAATAAGCTGAATACGTTCCCTCTTCCCTTTTTGTCTGTCAGTTTCTAATTTATTAATTGGCAAGCCCTCTTCCATCCCATAGTCCTATAGATATGAAGCAACCTTTGGGGGGCGGGCACTCTTGTCTGGAGGTATTGGCATCTTTTGAGATGTCAATTTTTATCCAAAGGGTCAATTTTTTAGATAAGTCACAGACAAGACGGCATCTACTGACCGCGCTCCTGACAGACTGCAGGTGAACCTGATTTCCCCATCCAGCTTTTTCCCTCTGATACTGACTACTTTTCTTTAGTAAGAACCGAGGAGAAGAATGTACACGGCTCAAAAACATAAAAGGAAGACTTTGTAATCAGAGTCTAGCATCAAGTAGATGACCCTCCTGGGATATGGATCTGGTCAGGTAAGTCGCAGAGGGGGTTGTTCATCAGTTTCAGCTGCTTTGGTGTTCATGAAATTTTCCAACAGGTGAACTAGATGTGCAACAATGAGACGACCCCCAAAACAGGAATGGTTTTACAGGTGTAGGCCACTGACATTTTTTCCCAACTCATCTTTTCTGTTTTTCACTGGTTTTGCATTTGGCTAGGGTCAGTGTCACCACTGGTAGCATGAGGCCATACCTGGACCCTACAGAGGTTGCACAGGCAGTCCAGCTCCTCCAGGATGGCACATCAATACGTGCCATTGCCAGAAGGTTTGCTGTGTCTCCCAGTCTCAAGAGCATGGAGGAGATTCCAGAAGACAGGCAGTTCCTCTAGGAGAGCTGGACAGGGCCATAGAAGGTCCTTAACCCATCAGCAGGACCGGTATCTGCTCCCTTGTGCAAGGAGGAACAGGATGAGCCCTGCCAGAGCCCTACAAAATGACCTCCAGCAGGCCACTGGTGTGAATGTCTCTGACCAATCAGAAACAGACTTCATGAGGGTGGCCTGAGGGCCCGACGTCCTCTAGTGGGCCCTGTTCTCACTGCCCGGCACCATAGAGCTGGATTGGCATTTGCCATTGAACCCCAGAATTGGCAGGTCTACCACTGGCACCCTGTGCTTTTCACAGATGAGAGCATGTTCCCCCTGAGCACGTGTCAGACGTGAAAGGGTCTGGAGAAGCCGTGGAGAACGTTCTGCTGCCTGTAACAAGGTTCAGCATGACCGCTATGGTGGTGGGTCAGTGATGGTCTGGGGAGGCATATCTATGGAGAGACACACAGACCTCTACAGGCTAGACAATGGCACCCTGACTGCCATTAGGTATGGGGATGAAATCCTTGGACCCATTTTCAGACCCTACACTGGTGCAGTGGGTCCTGGGTTCTTCCTGGTGCGGTGGGTCCTGGGTTCCTCCTGGTGCGGTGGGTCCTGGGTTCCTCCTGGTGCAGATAATGCTCGGCCACATGCGGTGATAGTATGCTGGCAGTTCCTGGAGGATGAAGGAATTGATACCATTGAATGGCCCCCACGCTCGCCTGACCTAAATTCAATAGAACACCTCTGGGATGTCATGTTTTGGTCCATCCGATGACGCCAGGTTGCGCTTCAGACTGTCCAGTGATGCCCTGGTCCAAATCTGGGTTGGAAATCCCCTAGGACACTATCCGTGGTCTCATTAGGAGCCTCTCCCGACGTTGTCAGGCATGCATACAAGCACGTGGGGGCCACACAGACTACTGCGGACCATTCTGAGTTGCTGCAATGACATTTCACCACAATGGACTTGCCTACTGCATCATTTCTTCACTTTGATTTTCGGGTGTCATTGAATTCAGTCCTCTGCAGGTCGATCATTTTCATTTCCATCAAACGATGGGGCGTCCTTACGTTCCTCACCCATCTCCCCATCCATGTCAGTATAGAGATCCAGCAGGAGATTTGTCCCCATTAAGATCTGATGGGTTTTCAAAGTCTTCCTTTCATTTTTTTTTACAAAACAGTTGCCTTCTTCTTGTCATTTGTTACCAACTTCCCTTCACAATCTTTTATGGGGCCAATCTGTTCTGACCTTCGGGTAATATATTTAAATAATTTTGGTTGGATTTTTTTTTCCTCTCCTCCGCTATGTGTCTCTCGTGGTTTATCTTAGCTGTCCTGATTAAGCTCTTACACATCTTATTGCATTTATTATATAGTTGGAATGCAGACAGTGACCCCTCTACCTCATATTTTTTGAAGGACATTTTGTTTGTCTTGAACATGTCTTTGCCACCCAGGTGTAACCTATGCTCTTTGATATTGGTTGCCCATTGGAATACACTGGACAATACCTCTACTTATTATGTACCTAAAGTTCTCCCAGTTTTCCTCAGTGTTCAATATTTCTAGGATTTGGTCCCATTTGATATCTTGAGCGCAGTTTAGAAACGTTGGTGCTTTCTATATCCTGTGTTCTTGTCCTACCCCCGTGTCTCCTCTTCCTATGATTTATGGTGAATGTGGTTATCCTGTGATCGCTGGTTCTCAGGTGGTCCCGTATTTCCACCTTGGTGACCGAATCCGTGTTATTTATAATGAATAGATCTAACAATGCATTCTTTCTAGTTGGGGCCTTCACCAATTGGCACATGAAGTTGTCCTGTAAGACATTTAAGAAACGATGAGCCTTGACCGAGTGGGTTGTTCCTTCTGCTCAGGAAATATCTGGATAGTTGAAGTCCCCCATGTGACGGGAGTGACTTTGGGTGGGGGGCCCATGGAACACATCCCCCTTTGGAGGTGGGGAGACCCCTGTCTCCGCTCCCCATATTCCCATTATGTGTGAGTCACCCTGTGCCTGTTAGGGGTACAGGGTTGAATGTCCTAGTATTGTGTGGACATGTCTAGGTGGGGTGGGGGGTTGTTTATTGGTTACTGCCACGTGGTCCCATTGTTCTATTATGGGATGTATGTGTTCCTGTATTGTCTACTGCCATGTGGTGTATCCCATTGTTCTATTGTGTGTCTTGGTTTGGTGGGGGGGGGTTCCCGGCAGCCCTTCCCCCTGAGGGGACGGCCTGCTGATGTGTTTCCTGTTACTGGTTGTATTTCCCCACCCTGTGTATATATCCTGTGTTAAAATAAAGCAGTCCACTTCCTGTGTTAAGACGAGTCTGGTGCTGTCTATTTCCTGTATGGTCAGCGGTGGTGTCCGTGGATAATGTTCGGACAGGGAAGCGGGAGTCTAACGGAAATACCCTAGCGCAGTCGGGGTCCGGTTCCATTACACCCCATTAGGATTACATTGCCATAACTGCAATGTAGGAAATCCAACTCCTCCTCGTCCTTCGTTTTAGGAGGCCTGTAGCATACCCCCCTACTATTCGTTTCCCACTTGTTTCTTCTCTTCGAAGTTCCACCCAAAGGGACTCCACCTCCTCCCTTGCCCCATTGGAAATGTCATACCTCACATTCACTAGCAAAGCATTCTTTATGTACAGGCATACCCCTCCTCCCCTTCTACCTTCCCTGTCCCTCCGATACAAGGAATACTCCTGGATAGGTGCTAGCCAGTCATGCGAGCTGTCAGACCAAGTTTCTGTTATTTCCACAAAGTCAAAAAGGGGAGTTGTGATGGAAAGGGGAGTTGTGATGGAAAGGGTAGGCTAAAGACATTGATATACAGGGTCAGCTGTGATGTTAAGGGGGGCTATCATGTGCTATTATAGTGCAAAACATGAGATTCGGACCTCTGTTGGAAGAAAATTTTACTGACCAGAGCTCTGTAGATTTTACAGAGGCCCCTGCTCTAAACTCTCATCTCCCCCCCTAAAATACATCCCTTCTAAACCAATGACACTTGAAATCAACTAATTCACTCCTAGCTCATCTTTCGTCTCGACTACTGCAACTCCTTTCCATTGGCTGGCCTATAAACAGGATATACCACCTTCAGTCTATCATGAATGATGCTACCAGACTCATCCACCTTACCAACCACTCAGTGTACCCCACCCCTCTCTGCCAATCCCTCCACTGGCTTCCATTCAGTGTCCTCCACCCCTCTCTGCCAATCCCTCCACTGGCCTCTATTCAGTGTCCTCCACCCCTCTCTGCCAATACCTCCACTGACCTCCATTCAGTGTCCTTCACCCCTCCCTGCCAATTGTTTCACTGGCTTCCATTCAGTGTCCTCCACCTCTCTCTGTCAATCCCTCCACTGGCTTCCATTCAGTGTCCTCCACCCCTCTCTGCCAATCCCTCCACTAGCTTCCATTCAGTGTCCTCCACCATTCTCTGCCAATCCCTCCACTGGCCTCCATTCAGTGTCCTCCACCCCTCTTTGCCAATCCCTCCAATGGCTTCCATTCAGTGTCCTCCACCCCTCTCTGCCAATCCCTCCACTGGCCTCCATTCAGTGTCCTCCACCCCTCTCTGCCAATCCCTCCACTGGCCTCCACCCCTCTCTGCCAATCCCTCCACTAGCTTCCATTCAGTGTCCTCCACCATTCTCTGCCAATCCCTCCACTGGCCTCCATTCAGTGTCCTCCACCCCTCTTTGCCAATCCCTCCAATGGCTTCCATTCAGTGTCCTCCACCCCTCTCTGCCAATCCCTCCACTGGCCTCCATTCAGTGTCCTCCACCCCTCTCTGCCAATCCCTCCACTGGCCTCCACCCCTCTCTGCCAATCCCTCCACTGGCTTCCACAAATCTAATAAATAAAATTCAAAATACTAACGGCAACATACAAAGCCATCCATAGTTCTGCCCTGAGATACATCACCAACTTCATCTAAATATATCACCCAAACCACCTCCTCCACATCGTCTATGACCTTTTGATCTCTATCTTCCTCAAAACCTCCTCCAATACTCATCTCCAGGACTTCTCCCATCCTCTGGAACTCCCTACCACAATCTGTATAAATTAAAATCAGATCTTATTACCTCCTCTGCTGCCAGTTCCAGTAATGTCTCCTCTCTACTTCCTCCCGACTCACCTCTCAGCCCGAACTTCCTTTTTATATCTGACATCACTTCCTGTCTTTCCCTGACATCGCCTCCTGTCTTCTATAGAGACTTCCTCTCCGGATAGAAGTGAGAGCCCCACCTTGTGGAGCTCAGAAGAACTGCAGCCCCGAGTACCGTCTCGTAGTGTGACCCCGGCCTTGTGCTGGGTGTGTATGGACTGTACACCGATCAGCCATCACATTAAGGTCACTGACAGGTTAAGTGAATGATGGGATTTTTGTTACTCACCATAAATTCCCTTTCTCCAAGTTCAGTGACGGACACAGCTCTTCTAATTTCTGACCATAGGGTTTACAGTGCCACCTACAGGAATAGGACACTAGGCAAAAAAAGAGCACAGGACCACCTAGTCCTAGAGGTAGTCCTAGTTGATATAATCCACCTCTTTGCTAGGTAATCACAAAGCCGTGGCAGAAGTATGAACTCCAAAAAATGGTGACCATCAATGAAGCTGTGTCCATCAATGAGCTGTGTCCATCAATGAAGCTGTGTCCATCAATGAAGTTGTGTCCATCAATGAAGTTGTGTCCATCAATGAAGTTGTGTCCATCAATGAGCTGTGTCCATCAATGAAGATGTCCATCAATGAAGTTGTGTCCATCAATCAAGCTGTGTCCATCAATGAAGCTGTGTCCATCAATGAAGCTGTGTCCATCAATGAAGCTGTGTCCATCAATGAAGTTGTGTCCATCAATGAGCTGTGTCCATCAATGAAGATGTCCATCAATGAAGTTGTGTCCATCAATCAAGCTGTGTCCATCAATGAGCTGTGTCCATTAGTGAAGATGTCCATCAATGAAGCTGTGTCCATCAATGAGCTGTGTCCATCACTGAAGCTGTGTCCATCAAGGAAGATGTCCATTAATGGAGCTGTGTCCATCAATGAGCTGTGTCCATCAATCAAGCTGTGTCCATCAATCAAGCTGTGTCCATCAATCAAGCTGTGTCCATCAATCAAGCTGTGTCCATCAATCAAGCTGTGTCCATCAATCAAGCTGTGTCCATCAATGAGCTGTGTCCATCAACGAAGTCAGAGAAAGGGATTTTACGTTGAGTAACAAAAATCCAGTTTTCTCTTATGTTCATTGACAGACACAGCCCTTCTGATTCTTGACCATAGGGACATCCCAACGCAAGGTGTCTCAGGAAGAGGGTAGGCAAACCAAAAATGAGGAAGCCTAAACAGCTGCTTGCAAAACCTTGTGGCTAAAGCAATTATCTGAAGACACAAACAAATCAACTTGTAAAATATATTTATTTTCTTATTAAATTGTGCACAGAGGATCAGGAAGCTTTCTTGCAAACTTGAGACACAGACGCCTCAGGTCTAAACACGCAGAAGGCACTAATTGTCCTGGTGGAGCATACCAGTATGGGGAAGAGAAGGGCCCAACCCTAACGGCCTATGTCAGCACAATCAACTGCCAACTCCAATGGGTTATAGTAGCAGAGGAGGCTGCCAGGCCTTTTCTTGGATCATCCATGAGCACAAAGAGAGAATCGAACCTCTCAAAGGAGGTCACAGCAGACAAGCACATATGAACAGCTCGGACCACACCTAAGGAGTGCATTCCAGCCACCTTAGAATACAATGACCATTAACCCAAGGAAGGCAGGACAATGTCCTCATGCAGGTGAAACGTCGACACCACCTTCAGAGAAAAGGAAGAGTACAGACAGTGAACTACCTTTTCCTTGTGGAAGACCAGATAGGTCACATAAAGCCATCAGTTCCGATACCTGCCGCACAAAAGTGATGCAAACCAAGAAGGCTACCTTTGTAAAAAAATAAGCAGGGGAATATCCCAAATTCTCCCAAAGGGGGGCTTCTGCAGGACTGAAAGACCAAGTTCAGGTCCCATGTCAGCAATGGGGAACAAAAAGGAGGTGCCCCTAGAAAAGTGGATCAAGGAATGCGTGGCCGAGAGATGTCAAAAAAAGGGCAGAAACCTTTCTAATGGTATTCAAAGGCAAGCTATTGTGCAAAGCCCAATGGAGAATGGCCAAAACCTGAGCCACCAATAAGGAACATGGACAGACACCCAGAGCCTCGCACCGGGCAATATAAGCTTTCCAGGTGTGACAATATTATCATTTTAGAGGAAGACTTGCATGCCTTCAACTTTGTAGAGAGCACCAAACCTGACAACCCTGTTCCACAAAACCTGGCTTTAATAGCCATGCCATACAAGCCATGTTAAAGTAGAGTGGTAGACTGGACCCTGGGACAGGTGGTCCTCCCAAGAGGCAATCGCCAGGGAGCATCCATGACCAGCCACACCATGTCACCATGCCAGAGAGGACAAGGCCAGTCTGGGGCTACCAGAAGGATCTTTGGCCTCCATCCTGCACAGCAGGTGAAGGAGCAGCTTGGGAAGAGGAAGGACAAAAAAGAGACGATACTGGTCCCACGGTGCCAATGAGCACATCCATTGCACCGTGTTCTTGCTACAAACTGAATGTGGTCGTCCAGGGTTTCGAGAGACTTGTTTGATGTCAACATGATTTCCCTTTTGCAGAATTCTCATATGGCACTATGCATATGAAACTGCCTTGAAGGCTCACATCATAAGACTCAGATCCTGCATGCAAAGCCACAAGGGAGGACGGCTTGTGGGGAAGGAGTAGTTGGACCACAGTTCGAAGCTTTCAGAGCTCATCTGTCAGGAGAAACACTGTGGCCTGCTTCGAGTCGAGACTCAGGCCCAGATAATTCAGCCTCCTGGTCAGGGTCAGTGCAGACTTCTTGAGGTTCAGGACCCATCCAAGGTCCTGCAGGGAGCGCATCATAATCTCCACGTTGTCCGTCATTGAGACCTGGGAGTCTGCCCACAGGACCAGGCCATCCAGCTAAACCATCACGGAACACCCCCAGTTGTTTCAGTAATGTCAGGACTGAGGCCAGCACCTTAGAGAACACCCGAGGGGCTGAGGTCAACCAAAAGGGGAGCACAACAAAATAATAATTTGCGCCCGCCCACTGAAAAAAAAGTAACCACTAATGTCCCTTGTAGATGGGAATGTGTGGGTATGCAAACATGAGGTCTATGGATGCCAAAAAATCCCCCTGATGAAGAGAAGCCACTACCAAATGGATGGAAGACATCCTGAACCAACTCACCTGCACAAAGCAATTAGAGGCCATATCTGTCCATAATCAGCCTTTGTTGGAGTTGTGAACAGGTTGGAGTAAAACCCCTGGATATATTCAGGCTCGGGCACAGGGACTATCAATTCTTGGTGCAGTAGATCCAGCACAGGGCCCGAAGACATGATGGTAGAAGGCAAAGACTTGTGGGAAAAAGTTTCTATGGTGGATAAAAAAACTCTAACCTGTTGCCAGCCACAGCCAGTTCAATAACCCACTTGCCTGGAAGGGAGATCCATGGGCCAAAGAACCAGCGAAGAGAACCCCTCACCCTGGAAATGGGTGGGGATAAATCTTTATACTAGGACTAGAGGACTTATCTGCAGACTTGGTGGGCTTGTGTGTCCAGGAGCGCTTGGCACCATCCACAGGGGTCTTGAAGGGCATGGGGCCCTTGTCAGATTAGCAAGGGGAATAAAAAAGCCTCTTGTGAGCAGTAAAGGAAGGCCCTTTTTTTTGGCCTGTGGGAGGAAGGTACTCTTACCTCATGTGGGGCTCTTGATGATGTCATCCAAGGTTGCACCAAATAGACGGTTTTCCCGAAAGGGAAGATCCGCCAAGGCCTTTTTAGAATTCTGGTCAGCAGACCAGCCTTTAACCCTTAGCACCATCAAGGGTCAGCTTTCTGTGTGTGTGACAAGGTTCCAGAGACCACTGGCTTCCCATTCTCTGATCAAAGCCTTTGTTCTGGATGTTTTCCAAGTGGCTCCGCCCGTTCCCTCCCCTGTAAATCCATAAGATTTACATTTGGTTTGTTTGCAGCTTCAAAAAACAAATTTTAAACCTGCCAAGGATTATCCTTCTTCCACTCTCACTCCCAAGGTTGTGTCAGGGAAGGATGCCAGCCTTTGACGAAACACGTAGGGTGGGTCTAAAACACAGCGAAGAACTGCTGTCAGCCTGTACAGAGTTAAAACGCATTTAGAATGCATTTAAATGGAGAGTGATTTTACCAGATTTTGAGGAACTAAATGTTTTGTGGATTTCCACTATTGTGAGCATTTCTTCCTTTGTTCGTTTATGGTTGCCGGCATTGCGAGTCGGAGATTTAACACTGGAAGTGCCTGGGAGGAGCTGCGCTGGAGGGTTCATTTGTTATGCCGGTCATGACTGCTCTGTATTTGGGGGTCATGGCGTTCTGGTAGGCACCAGGATCACCTTTCACTGGGAGAGATGGCTATTTTGGAGGATCCTTGCTTACGATCTTCACTAGGATTCATGGACTTTTTACTCCATTGTGGCCCTTGAGGAAATGCACATTTTTGGTCTTTCCTAATATTGGTTTACTTTTTATTTCTTCGTTAAACCATTTGGAAATATTTTTACATTTATATTCTTTGTTGTAATCACCCTGCTATCAAAGAATGAGATACTGAATGTACTCCTTTAGAACACATGGAATAACGGACAGCCCGTGATGAATGTAATCATTACGTATTTAACTGGAGTACTTTGATGCACTGCATGAGCACCGATCGCTCCAGAGGTCAGTTGTAGGATCCTGGATCACTAACTTATGACTGTGATGGATCCCCCTCTCAGCAGCAACCCAACACCCGAACCCTTACACCACACACGGAGCTGTGGGAGGGACCCAACAGGCTCCTCCCACTTCCTGAAAAAAACCTACTGGATGGTAAAGGTTTTGTCTATATACCCACCACATGTTCCTGGAAACACGGCTCATCAATAGCAGGTGCTGCAGCGACCACCAGCTGGGAACTGGAAACATCACAAGCAAATGTACATATTTGCTAGCACACCATGGATCTCCAAATATGGTCCAAAGAAGTTTTTATTGCAGAAGGATCACTTCACAGAAGAAAGTTCAACGTTTCGGAGCCACGCAGAATCCCTTCGTCAGGCATGTGATGACAAAAGGCCTGTAGCAAAAAATCTAAATGTAGGACTCTATCTTGGGACAACACTAAAGCCCCAATTATAAGAATAAAAGAGAGTGCCAAGACCAAGGGCCTGCTTTTTTGTGAATACATAATACTGGGAGTCCTGTTCACGAAGGAAATTGTGGACCAGCCATAACAGAGGTTAAATGACTTTTAGTGCACCCCTGTTGCATACAGATAGTCACTTTTTTCAGCTAGTAAAGGACAGATGTGTGTATGTATATACACTTACTTTATGTGACCAATCACAGTAGGTCACATGACAGTTGTATACAATGGATGGCTTCCTTCTTGCCATCCATTGTATACTAGTGTCTAGCTGTTAATGGTCACAGCTAATCACATGCACATGTCATGTGATTAGTTGTGGCCAAATCACAGCTAAGCACGAAAAAAAAAAAAAAAAGAAAACCCTGAATGAATCGATGTCATTCAGGTAAATGCTTGCTTATATCAAAGTAATTCTTTGCTATAAGCAAATTGTGTAAAAAAAAAAATACTGATCACTTCCCCAAAGTAGTACAATGTTACTATGGTAACATTGTACTACTTTGGTCATAGTGAAATATGAAAAAAAAAAAATATATATATATTTTTTTCCCATACTGTCACCAGTCAGTGTCCCTGATCACCGCCATGCCAGTTATATGATGACGCTGTACTGCACTGGTGACAAGATGTAAAAAAAAAAAAAAATTGTGAAATTAATTTTTTTAATTTTCCGAAAACTTATGACAAAAAAAAAAAAACAACTTAAAAAAACTCGCCATGCCTCTTATGAAGTACGCTGGACTGTCTACTTTGCAAAAAGGGGTCATTTGGGGATATCTGTACTATTCTGACATTCTTGGACCTCAAGAAATTAGATTGGCTGTCAGTACTTCAGGATTGATCAATATTCAGATCTATACCATAGTTTGTGAACTCTATAACTTTCCTACAAGCTAAAAAATACATCCTAATTTGGGTTATTTTCACCAAAGACATGGAGCAGAATACATCTCGGCCTAAATTTATGAAGAACAATTATTTATTTGCAAACTTTTATAACAGAAAATGTCCTGTAAATGTCCTGTTTATTAAGGAAATTATGGACCAGTTATAACAGAGGTAAAATAACTTTTAGTGCATCCCTATTGCATAGAGATTATAGCTATTATTTTCCTAAGCTAGGAGAGGATGGATAGCATTTGAATGTGCACACGTACAGTATGCATATTTATAGTCCTCTAATATGTCTTGTATCTTTTTTTCTGGGAATGTAAATCGTTCGTATATACAGCAACCTTGTCCAGTAAAAGCATATTAATATAATAATGGGGGTTGTTTCCTTAGGTTACTGCAAGAATCAGAGAAACAAAAAAAGAAAAAGCAAAATATCTTGTGGTTGGAGATTATGATGGGAATTACGCGTGTATGGTTCTATGAACTGCTGAAATTATAACTGGATCATACTACAGACGATCTGAGATTTATGAGGGGGGGAAAAGAGGCTGTTTTAACAAAAACAATCTGATACAAAAAAAAAAAAAAAAATTACTAAAACACGAGATTAAGGATGCATTTGTACTTTTATTAGGTAAATATAAAATGTTACATCTAGAAATGTCATATGTTCTACTTTCAGCCAGCAGGCGGCGCTCTCCAAGCAAATGATCTTGCCTGTGCAGGCTGATGACTACTGCACAGAAATTGGCAGTCTTGTAATGTAGTCTGATCTCCCCTTCTCTCTATTCCATATCTAGATTCTCTCTTACCAGTATTTCTGCCTATGAAAGTTCTTGAACGTCAGGGGAGATCAGACTACACAGCTAGAGGGACCCCAACCAACAATGACCCCCCCTCCTTCTCTCTCACCATGATGTCCTCCGTAAAAGCTTTTGCTGAAGGTCAGGGGAGATCAGACTATACTGCTAAGGGGACCCAACCAGCAGTGACACCCCCCCCCTTCTCACCATGATGTCCTCCATGGAAGCTTCTGCTGAAGGTCAGGGGAGATCACACTACACTGCTAGTGAGACCCAACCAGCAGTGACCCCCCCTTCTCTCTCCTAGCAGAGGAAGCCAGACACAACTTTGAAGTCTTTAGTGATCTCTGATCTCCTTATAAAGTGTTTCTTCCATGATAAAGATCAGAGGAGCGCTCAGCCACGTGTTTTCTGAGGTGTATATCAAGGTGTGCTTCTTCACAGTGTGAGATCTCTGATGTACGGCAACATATCATCCATAGAGAAGACATTTCCCACACTCAGGATACTAATACCCCTCGTAGGTGGTGCGAGTACTCCGATGTTTCAGAAGATAGGACTTCTGTGAAAAACATTTCCCACACTCAGGGCAAGAATACACCTTTACACCTCTGTGAGTTGTTTAAATGTTTTACAAGGACTTTTTTCCCCTCAAACATTTTCCACACTCATGACAGGAATGCGGTTTCTCACCTCTGCCAAACCTCAGATGTTTGTTAAGACTGGACTTGAGAGAATAACATATCCCTCACTCAAGGCAAGAATACGGCTTCTACCCTGGGTGAGATCTTTGATGTGTAACAAGGTCGGATTTCCTTGAACAACATGCCCTGCACTGAGGCTGGAATATGTCTTCTCATACGTGTGAGCTTTTTGATGTGCTACAAGAACTGATTTTTCCGTGAAACATCTCCCGCACTCAGAACAGGAATACGGCTTTTCACCCGTGTGAGACCGCTGATGCGAAATAAGATGGGCCTTCTGTGAAAAACATCTCCCGCACTCAGAGCAACAAAACGGCTTCTCCCCCGTGTGAACTCTTTGATGTTTTGCAACGTTTGATTTTATTGCAAAACATTTCCCGCACTCAGGACAGGAATACGGCTTCTCTCCTGTGTGAGTTCTTTGATGTAAAACAAAGTCATATCTTCGCGGAAAACTCTTCCCGCACTCAGGGCAGGCATGTTTCTTCTCACCCGTCTGCAATCTCTGATGTTCAGAAGGACAGGACTTCGGTGAATGTGAATGTTCCTCCATTTGATCTCCTGGGATGTCCTCATCTTCCATTGTACAACCTGGAGATAAAGTGAGACGATCCTTTGAGGGTTTCTCCATGGCGGGTCCTGGAAAAATAGAAAAACATCATCAAGAGATAGGAGAGGGTTAGTTCACTTCCATCAAGATTCCATCTGGATCAGGGAGATAGGGGGGAGCAGATGTTCTCTGTGGATGTCCCAACCAGCTGGGACTCCCTCTTCAAAGAGCCTTTGGTCCTCCCAGGTCACTTCTACATTTACACCGCCTTGTCAGAGGAGCAGGAACAATGGGGGCTGGGGGGAGGCGGTAACAGAGTAGAGATAAGAGAAGGATATATCCTGGTCACCTGTGCTGATCTCTGTAGGAGTGTCCTCCTCTATGAATGTCCTCCTCATTCCAGCCTCCTCTGTATATTGCTGATCATCCCTCACATACGTCTCTTCTACTTCACCCTCAACTTTCATGTTCATCAGATCTTCACCCTAAACCAACAGAATGGCAGAAAATAACATCTGTAACATAGAAGGATTTATGATGTGAGATCACATAGAACATCTCATCTTGTAGAGTCCACACATCGTCTCCACATGTCAGAGTGTTCCATCATTGTATGTTCCCGACCCTCAACTCCACCTACCTGATGATGGTGAGGGATGGCGTGACCTTCCTGTGTGGAATCCCAGGAATACAGAGGACGGGGACATCTCTCTGGTGGGTTCCCATGACTGGATCCACCTACCTGATGATGGTGAGGGATGGTGTGATCTTCTTGTGTGGAATCCCGGGAATACAGAGGACGGGAACATCTCTCTGGTGGGTTCCTGGTGTTAGGTGGCTCCATCATATCCTTGTGTCCATCTGAAAACTCCTCCATCACTCCATACTCCTCATCTTTATACTCTTCTTTAACATTAATATTGTAATCCCCAAGGATTCCACTCTGCAATATTATTACAAAACATTAAATGTAACCTACATGCTGTGTATAAAATAAAACTACCAAAGATTGTCAATCATCTACCTGATGATGGTGAGGGATGATATGACCTTCCTGTGTGGAATCCCAGGAATACAGAGGATGTGGACATCTCTCTGATGGGTTCCTGTAGCTGGGTGACCCCTCCATGGAGTCTTGGTACAGATCTTTGTGTCCTTCTGGAATCTCTGACTCCTCCATCACCCCATCCTCATCATCCTCCTCTTTTATCTCTTCTTTGACCTCAACTGTAGGATCTCTTGGGTTTCCTCTCTGAATATATAATAAAATGACATCAATGGTAACAATGCAGATAATGTACAGATCCTAATGATACTATCAGTGATTGTTCCTCACCTACCTGATCAAGTTTTGCATAGTTGTGATCTTCCTGTGTGGAATCCCAGGAATACAAAGGACGGGAACATCTCTCTGGTGAGGTTCTGTCATTAGGTGGCTCCATCATGCAAATATTGTGTTCTTCAGAAAGGTTCTTCATCACCCCATCCTCATCAACCTCCTCTTTTATCCGTTCTTTAATATTGACTGGTTTAAAATCCTGAGGAAACAGAGGATGGGGACATCTCTCTGGTGGATTCCCATTATCAGGTGGCTCCATCATATCCTTGGGATCTTCTGAAAGCTCCTCCATCACTCCATACTCCTCATCCTCCTCTTTAAACTCTTTTTTAACAACAATATTATCATCCCCGACGATTCCACTCTGAAAATATAATAAAACATTAATTGTAACAAAAATGCTGTGTATAAATCACAACTACAAATAATTGTCAATGATCTACCTGATGATGGTGAGGGATGGTGTGACCTTCCTGTGTGGAATCCCAGGAATACAGAGGACAGGGACATCTCTCTGGTGGGTTCCCATGACTGGATCCATCTGTAGGAAACACACACTGACTGAATCCATTGTTTCTATGTGTTTATCAGATGATGGGGGATCTAGGTGGATCCTCCGTACTGCTCTCTCCTTTCCAATAAAGTCTCCTCTTACCTGGTGATGTGAGGGGCGGCTGATTGTCCATCATGACGTCCTTGTAGAGGTCCTTGTGTCCTTCTAAATACTCCCACTCCTCCATGGAGAAATAGACAGTGACACCATGACACCTTATAGGGACCTGACACACACAGTGATACAGTCACCATCCAGACACATCCCTTGTCTGTTACTGGAGAATGTCCCAGAATTCCCGGCACCGCTCACCTCTCCTGTCAGCAGCTCCATCATCTTCTTGGTGACTTCTAGAATCTTCTCCATGTTGTGTCTCTCAGGGTTTAGGGAGTCACATGGAGGCACTGTGATGGTCATATGATCACCTGACTTCAGAGGAGAAAATCTCTGTATTGGGGAACCAATAGGAACATCATGTTAGACTCCCAGAATCCTCCTTATCTCTCCGGTCAGGTCTGTGTGATGTCATGTGACCTCCCAGAATCCTCCTCACCTCTCCGGTCAGGTCTGTGTGATGTCATGTGACCTCCCAGAATCCTCCTCACCTCTCCGGTCAGGTCTGTGTTTTATTAATAGAGATAAGAGTGATGTCATGTAACCTCCCAGAATCCTCCTCACATCTCTGGTCAGGTCTGTGTGATGTCATGTGACCTCCCAGAATCCTCCTCACCTCTCCGGTCAGGTCTGTGTTTTATTAATAGAGATGAGAGTGATGTCATGTGACCTCCCAGAATCCTCCTCACCTCTCCGGTCAGCAGGTAGATGATTTCCATGGTGAGGTTTAGTATCCTCTCAGTCATGTGCCTCCGGTCCTCCTCCATCCTCATTGGTTATGCGATCTATACAGGTTTCCTGTAGACCAATAATTGATAACAGAGAATGATGATGGGCTATCCTTCCTTCAGTCTATCATGAATGCAGCTACCAGACATCTTACCAACCACTCAGTGTCCTCCATTCAGTGTCCTCCACCTCTCTGCCAATCCCTCCACTGGCTCCCATTAAGTGTCCTCCAACCCTCTGCCAATCCCTCCACTGGCCTCCATTCAGTGTCCTCCACCCCTCTCTGCCAATCCCTCCACTAGCTCCCATTCACTGTCCTCCACCCCTCTCTGCCAATCCCTCCATTGGCTCCCATTCAGTGTCCTCCACTCCTCTCTGCCAGTCCCTCCATTCAGTGTCCTCCACCCCTCTCTGCCAATCCCTCCACTGGCTCCCATTCAGTGTCCTCCACCCCTCTCTGCCAATCCCTCCACTAGCCTCCATTCACCTAATAAATAAAATTCAAAATACTAACAACATTCAAACACATCCATAGATCTTCCCTGAGATACATCACCAACTTTGTCTCAGTATATTACCCAAACCATCCTCTCCGCTCCTCCCATATGACCTCCTAATATCCATCTCTCTCATCACCTCCTCTCATGCTCATCTTCAGGACTTCTCCAGAGCCTCACCGATCCTCTAGAACTCCCTACCCCAATCTACGTAAATAGAAAATCAGATCTTATTACCTCTTCTGTTACCACTTCGAGCAATGTCTCCTCTCTACTTCCTCACCCAGAATGTCTTATTTATAGTTGACATCACTTCCTGTCTACCATAGAGACTTCCTGTTTGGGTAGAAGTGAGATCACCACCTTGTGGAACTCAGGGGAACTTGAACCCCGAGAAACGTATCGTAGTGTGAACACAGCCTTGTGTTGTGTATGTACTGTACACCAATCAGCCATGACATTAGGATCACTGGCAGGTAAAGCAAACATTGCTTATCGAACATCTGAATGTCAATGGGATATATTAGGCAGAAAGCGAACATGTTATCCCTGAAGTCAATGTGCTGAAAGCAGAAAAAAGGTAATCACGGTTTGACGTGTATTCACATGGATGTTATTTTGAAATGGACTACCTACCTAAACATTGCTGCTGACCAAGTACACCCCTTCATGGAAATGATATAACCTTATAGCAGGGACCTGTTGCAGCAGGACAGTATACCCTGGACTGATGAACCATGTCTTCTTTTGCATCATGTAGATGGACGGGTGGGTGGGTGTCACTTTTCAGGAGAAGAGATGGCACTAGGATGCAGTATGGGAAGATGGCAAGCTTGTGCAGCCAATGTGATGCTTTGGGCAATGTTCTGCTGGGAAACCTTGGGTCCTGCTGGGAAACTTTGGATCCTGTGGGGAAAACTTGGTTCCTGCTGGGAAACCTTGGTTCCTGCTGGGAAACCTTAGTTCCTGCTGGGAAACCTTGGGTCCTGCTGGGAAATCTTGGGTCCTGCTGGGAAACCTTGGGTCCTGCTGGGAAACCTTGAGTCCTGCTGGGAAACCTTGGGTCCTGCCATTTACATGGATGTTATTTTGAAATGGACTACCTACCTAAACATTGCTGCTGACCAAGTACACCCCTTCATGGAAATAATATAACCTGATAGCAGGGACCTGTTGCAGCAGAACAGTACACCCTGGACTGATGAACCCCGTCTTCTGTTGCATCATGTAGATGGCCAGGTGGTGGGTGTCACTTTCCAGTTGAAGAGATGGCACTAGGATGCAGTATGGGAAGATGGCAAGCTTATGCAGCCAATGTGATGCTTTGGGCAATGTTCTGCTGGGAAACCTTGGGTCCTTCTGGGAAACCTTGGGTCCCACTAGGAAACCTTAGATCCCGCTGGGAAACCTTGGGTCACGCTCGGAAAAATTGGGTCCCACTGGGAAACCTTGGGTCCCGCAGGGAAACCTTGAGTCCCGCTGGGAAATCTTGGTTCCTGCTGGGAAACCTTGGGTCCTGCTGGGAAACCTTGAGTCCTGCTGGGAAATCTTGGTTCCTGCTGGGAACCCTTGGTTCCTGCTAAGAAACCTTGGTTCCTGCTGGGAAATCTTGGGTCCTGCTGGGAAACCTTAGATCCTGCCATTCACATGGATGTTATTTTGAAATGGACTACCTACCTAAACATTGCTGCTGACTAAGTACACCCCTTCATGGAAATGATATAATCTGATAGCAGGGACCTGTTTCAGCAGGACAGTGCACCCTGGTCTGATGAACCACATCTTCTTTTGAATCATGTAGATGGCCAGGTGGGTGGGTGTCACTTTTCAGAAGAGATGGCACTAGGATGCAGTACGGGAAGATGACAAGCTTGTGCAGCCAATGTGATGCTTTGGGCAATATTCTGCTGGGAAACCTTGGGTCCTGCTGGGAAACCTTGGGTCCTTCTGGGAAACCATGGGTTCCAATAGGAAACCTTGGATCCTGCTGGGAAACCTTGGGTCCCGCTGGGAAATCTTGGGTCCCACTGGGAAACCTTGAGTCCCGCTGGGAAACCTTGCGTCCCGCTGGGAAACCTTGGGTCCCGCTG
Organism: Staurois parvus; assembly: GCF_062004578.1. Classification (NCBI taxonomy): domain Eukaryota; kingdom Metazoa; phylum Chordata; class Amphibia; order Anura; family Ranidae; genus Staurois; species Staurois parvus. The sequence goes on along the minus strand of NW_028317940.1, from coordinate 2,068,450 downwards.
GGAAATCTTGGTTCCTGCTGGGAAACCTTGAGTCCTGCTGGGAAACCTTGGGTCCTGCTGGGAAACCTTGGGTCCTGCTAAGAAACCTTGGTTCCTGCTAGGAAATCTTGGGTCCTGCTGGGAAACCTTGGATCCTGCCATTCACATGGATGTTATTTTGAAATGGACTACCTACCTAAACATTGCTGCTGAGCAAGTACACCCCTTCATGGAAATGATATAACCTTATAGCAGGGACCTGTTGCAGCAGGACAGTATACCCTGGACTGATGAACCATGTCTTCTTTTGCATCATGTAGATGGACGGGTGGGTGGGTGTCACTTTTCAGGAGAAGAGATGGCACTAGGATGCAGTATGGGAAGATGGCAAGCTTGTGCAGCCAATGTGATGCTTTGGGCAATGTTCTGCTGGGAAACGTTGGGTCCTGCTGGGAAACTTTGGATCCTGTGGGGAAAACTTGGTTCCTGCTGGGAAACCTTGGTTCCTGCTGGGAAACCTTGGTTCCTGCTGGAAAACCTTAGTTCCTGCTGGGAAACCTTGGGTCCTGCTGGGAAATCTTGGGTCCTGCTGGGAAACCTTGGGTCCTGCTGGGAAACCTTGAGTCCTGCTGGGAAACCTTGGGTCCTGCTGGGAAATCTTGCGTCCTGCTGGGAAACCTTGGGTCCTGCCATTTACATGGATGTTATTTTGAAATGGACTACCTACCTAAACATTGCTGCTGACCCAGTACACCCCTTCATGGAAATAATATAACCTGATAGCAGGGACCTGTTGCAGCAGAACAGTACACCCTGGACTGATGAACCCCGTCTTCTGTTGCATCATGTAGATGGCCAGGTGGGTGGGTGTCACTTTCCAGTTGAAGAGATGGCACTAGGATGCAGTATGGGAAGATGGCAATCTTATGCAGCCAATGTGATGCTTTGGGCAATGTTCTGCTGGGAAACCTTGGGTCCTGCTGGGAAACCTTGGGTCCTTCTGGGAAACCTTGGTTCCCACTAGGAAACCTTAGATCCCGCTGGGAAACCTTGGGTCACGCTCAGAAAAATTGGGTCCCACTGGGAAACCTTGGGTTCCGCAGGGAAACCTTGAGTCCCACTGGGAAATCTTGGTTCCTGCTGGGAAACCTTGGGTCCTGCTGGGAAACCTTGAGTCCTGCTGGGAAATCTTGGTTCCTGCTGGGAACCCTTGGTTCCTGCTAAGAAACCTTGGTTCCTGCTGGGAAATCTTGGGTCCTGCTGGGAAACCTTGGATCCTGCCATTCACATGGATGTTATTTTGAAATGGACTACCTACCTAAACATTGCTGCTGACTAAGTACACCCCTTCATGGAAATGATATAATCTGATAGCAGGGACCTGTTTCAGCAGGACAGTGCACCCTGGTGTGATGAACCACATCTTCTTTTGAATCATGTAGATGGCCAGGTGGGTGGGTGTCACTTTTCAGAAGAGATGGCACTAGGATGCAGTACGGGAAGATGACAAGCTTGTGCAGCCAATGTGATGCTTTGGGCAATACTCTGCTGGGAAACCTTGGGTCCTGCTGGGAAACCTTGGGTCCTTCTGGGAAACCATGAGTTCCAATAGGAAACCTTGGATCCTGCTGGGAAACCTTGGGTCCCGCTCGGAAACCTTGAGTCCCGCTGGGAAACCTTGAGTCCCGCTGGGAAACCTTGGGTCCCGCTGGGAAATCTTGGTTCCTGCTGGGAAACCTTGAGTCCTGCTGGGAAACCTTGGGTCCTGCTGGGAAACCTTGGGTCCTGCTAAGAAACCTTGGTTCCTGCTAGGAAATCTTGGGTCCTGCTGGGAAACCTTGGATCCTGCCATTCACATGGATGTTATTTTGAAATGGACTACCTACCTAAACATTGCTGCTGAGCAAGTACACCTCTTCATGGAAATGATATAATCTGATAGCAGGGACCTGTTTCAGCAGGACAGTGCACCCTAAACTGATGAACCACATCTTCTTTTGAATCATGTAGATGGCCAGGTGGGTGGGTATTACTTTTCAGGAGAAGTGATGGCACTAGGATGCAGTATGGGAAGATGACAAGCTTGTGCAGCCAATGTGATGCTTTGGGCAATGTTCTGCTGGGAAACCTTGGGTCCTGCTGGGAAACCTTGGGTCCCTCTGGGAAACCTTGGGTCCCGCTGGGAAACCTTGGGTCCCGCTGGGAAACCTTGGGTCCCGCTGGGAAACCTTGGGTCCCGCTGGGAAACCTTGGTTCCCGCTGGGAAACCTTGGGTCCCGCTGGGAAACCTTGGGTCCCGCTGGGAAACCTTGAGTCCCGCTGGGAAACCTTGAGTCCTTCTGGGAAACCTTGGATCCTGCTGGGAAACCTTGGGTCCTGCTGGGAAACTTTGGGTGCTGCTGGGAAACCTTGAGTCCTGCTTGGAAATCTTGGTTCCTGCTGGGAAACCTTGAGTCCTGCTGGGAAACCTTGAGTCCTGCTAGAAAACCTTGGATCCTGCTAGGAAACTTGTTCTGCTGGGAGACCTTGAGTCCTGCTGGGAAATCTTGGTTCCTACTGGGAAACCTTGGGTCCTGCTGGGAAACCTTGGGTCCTGCTGGGAAACCTTGGGTCCTGCTGGGAAACCTTGAGTCCTGCTGGGAAACCTTGAGTCCTGCTAGGAAACCTTGAGTCCTGCTGGGAAACCTTGGATCCTGCTGGGAAACCTTGGGTTCTGCTGGGAAACCTTGGGTTCTGCTGGGAAACCTTGAGTCCTGCTTGGAAACCTTGGGTCCTGCTCGGAAACCTTGTCAGGGACAAAAAAAAACCAGCCAGATCTGCAAGTAAAAGCACTGAACAGTGGTGACACTGAATGGTGGTGACACTGAACTACTCTGATGACAGTATTTCAAAAAATTTCAGAAAGAACAATTCAAATTTTGATCGGTCAAAAATATATCAACCAATTCAAAATCTGTGAAGAATAGCTGGTTGTTAAGGAGCGGGCTGGCAAGACAGCTGCCGCATCCCTAACAACTGATGACTCAGCTTCCCCCCCCCTCTTTCCTGAACAATACCATGGCACATGCTTTCAACATGGGGGGGCTTTTGGGGCATGGGGGATCCCCGCCAAATCACCTTGTTGATGGGGACAAGCGCCTCTTCCCCACAACCCTAGCTCAGTGGTTGTGGGGTCTGCAGGGGGATGACTTATCAAAACCTGGTCCCCAGATCCTGCCCCCCCCCCATGTGAATGAGTAGGGGGTGCCAGTTAAAATAGCACATGGCAGAATAGCAAAAATAAGCCTTGGTCATTAACCACTTCCAGTCCGGACACTTCCCCCCCTTCCAGTCCGGACACTTTCCCCCCCCCCCCTTTCCAGTCTGGACACTTTCACCCCCTTCCAGTCCGGACACTTCCCCCCCCCCCTTCCTGTCTGGACACTTCCCCCCCCCTTCCATTCCAAACACTTTCCCCCCCTTCCAGTCCGGACGCTTTCCCCCCCTTCCAGTCCGGACGCTTCCCCCCCCTTCCAGTCCGGACACTTCCCCACCCTTCCAGTTCGGACACTTTCCCTCCCCTTCCAGTCCGGACACTTTCCCCCCCTTCCAGTCCGGACACTTTCCCCCCCCCCCCCTTCCAGTCTGGACACTTTCACCCCCTTTCAGTCCGGACACTTTCCCTCCCCTTCCAGTCCAGACACTTTTCCCCCTTCCAGTCTGGACCCCTCCCCCCCCCCTCCCAGTTCGGACACTTTCCACCCCCTTCCAGTCCGGACACTACCCCCCCCCTTCCAGTCCGGTCACTTTCCCCCCCCCCCTTCCAGTCCAGACACTTTCACCCCCTTCCAGTCCGGACACTTTCACCCCCCCTTCCAGTCCGGACACTTTCACCCCCTTCCAGTCCGGACACTTTCCACCCTCTTCCAGTCTGGACACTTTCACCCCCTTCCAGTCCGGACACTTTCAACCCTTCCAGTCCGGACACTTTCCCCCCCTTCCAGTCCGGACACTTTCAACCCTTCCAGTCCGGACACATTCCTCCCCCTTCCAGTCCATACACTTTCAACCCTTCCAGTCCAGACACTTCCCCCTCCTTCCAGTCCGGGCACTTTCACCCCCTTCCAGTCCGGGCACTTTCACCCCCTTCCAGTCCGGACTTTCACTCCTTTCCAGTCCGACATTTTCACCCCCTTCCAGTCTGGACACGTCCCCCCCCTTCCAGTCCGGACACTTTCCACCCTCTTCCAGTCCGGACACTTTCCACCCTCTTCCAGTCCGGACACTTTCACCCCCTTCCAGTCCGGACACTTTCACTCCATTCCAGTACGGACACTTTTACCCCCTTCCAGTCCGACATTTTCACCCCCTTCCAGTCCGGACACTTCCCCTTCTTCCAGTCCGGACACTTTCACCCCCTTCCAGTCCAGACATTTTCCTCCCTTTCCAGTCCGGACACTTTCCCCTGCTTCCAGTCCGGACACTGTCACCCCCTTCCAGTCCGGACACTTTCACCTCTTCCTGTCCAGGCCAATTTTCAGCTTTTAGTGCTATCACACTTTGAATGACAATTGCGCGGTCATGCAACACTGTACCCATATGAATTTTTTAGCATTTTTTTGATACAGATACAACTTTATTTTGGTTATTTGGTTATTTATTCACCACTGGGATTTTTATTTTTTTTGCTATGTAAATGAAAAAGTGCAAAAATTTTGAAAAAAGTGTTTTTCTTATAAAAAATGTTGCACATAAATAATATTTCATCATAAATCTTGGCCAAAATTTATTCCGTTATCTTTTTAGTAAAAAAAAAAAACCCAAATTAGTTTATAACCAAAAATTATAATTTAATTTTTTTATATTATTATTCATGTTTTTTTTTTTTTTTACATACTGTCACCCTAACAGTACAGTGTCACCATGGTGACACTGTACTACTTGTGTGGGGTGATGAAGATTTTTTTTTTTTTACACCCATGAAGGCTGTAAAAGAAATCATTTCTCCTTCTCTTTGGCTGCATTCCTGCAGCCATTGAGAAATGCTGTGTGAGCTGTGATTGGTCACAGCTTGTCACATGGTACAAGGCTGCTGTGACTAGCCCTGTACCATGTGATCTCTGTGATCATTCACAGGTTTCACATGTAGTAAGCAATGATGTCAGAAGTGACATCTTGCTTACTACTCTGCATGTGATCACTGATTGGCCAATCAGTGATCACATGATCAGGACCTCGTACGACAATCGGTGTTCCACTGTGTCCGGAGGACACAGCGGGCACCGGATCGTGGTGCTGCACGCTCTCAGGGATTGAGCACAGCTTGAAAATGCGTATCTCTATTGCATAGAGTTTGTTAATTTTCTTCAGCTAGTAAAGGATAGCTAGCATTTGAATATGTGTATGTATTCATATTTATATTTTACTCCATATGCCTCGTATTGTTATTTTCTGTGAACGTAAACAGTTTGTATACACAGCAAACTGGGAGTCCTGTTCATTAGGGAAATCGTGGAGCAGCTATAACAGATGCTGTCAGGAATGGACTTGCCAATAATGGTGGGACTCACCTGCCTTGTGGGCTGCAGTACCAGGGCTGGCCAGCGGGTGCTCTCAGCAACCAGAGACTCAACCCTGCAGTCAGCCAAACACCTGAAGCTGATTACGGAGGTGTATTTAAGGGATGGCCAGACCTGCAGTCTGGGCCTTGGTGTGTGTTTTTCCTGGGCCCCTGTATCTTGTTACCTGCATTCCTGTTCCTGTTCCTGCTTGACTTACTCGTTGCCTACCCTGCCTGACCCTGACCTCTGCTGTCTTCTCCTGTTTGATCCCTGGCTTGTGACCCCGACCATTCTCTGCCTGACCCCCATACCTACCTGCCCGTTAGTTGCTGTACCGGGCTCGTGACCTGACTACTCTCTGCCTGTTCCTACCTGCCCGATTGTTATTGACACGGCCTGCCTGACTACGCTTGCATTGTATGTATTGTTATCTGTGGGTGGTTTGGTTTGGTTCATTTGCACTGTGTTTATGTTTTAGTATTGCACTGCGTTTTGTATTGTTAGTATTAATAAATTATATTGTTTATAACATATCTGAAGCCTGAGTTTCCCTGCGTCAGTTCACATACCTCTGGTCGTACCCTGGAGCCCTGACATTACACCAAGGCCAATCCTGACCAGAAGTGGCTGCACAGGAAAGGCATCTTGGCTTGTTGCTGGGAAGGATGGATCTTGATGAGGTTGTGTATTTGTCGCAGCTCTTTTTTGATGACAGAGAATATGCTTATCAGACTCTGAGGGAGTATACCCGGGATCAACTGCTAGAATGTATACGGATCGCTCATGTTCTAGTAGATCAGGGCACAGAGTTCTCTGAGGTGCAACCTTTGATTCAGGTTTGTGTAGAGTTGGCTTCATCTGGTACCCCTGAAAGCAGGAATGACTTTTTGCCACCATTTAGTGCAGACCAGGTAGAGTCCCTGGTATGGTTATTAGAGGATGATGTGGATTGCTTCTTGGAGCATTATGCTGCATGTTCACCACAGGTATTAAGGGATTGTATAAACGCAGTGCAGTCTTTGACCAGACAGGCTTTGTGTAAGCTCAACTTTGTTCAACCCATACTGCAGACATGGTCAGACTTGTTGCACCCAGCCTCAGTCAGCTTGCAACGTCATTCCTCTGCTCAAGGCACTCTTCCTGCATCCCCGACAGCACCCCCAGTGACGGCCCAGTATACTCTGCTAACTACCACATACCAGTCCCCGGCTCCCACTCGCTGCACCTATCCTTTCTTTGGCCCTGTGGAGAGGTCCGCTGTGGCGGCTGCTCCCGCCTCTGTTCCACCTTCCAGCTCTTCTCTGTCCTCAGCTGCTCCATTTGTTTGCAGACCTGCGTTTACTTACAGTGCTCCAGTAGGTAAAACCAGAAAAAAGCGAAAATTCTTTCCAACCAGTACCATCCTGCCAGTATCCAAACCGGTGAGCCTGCCGTCTGAGAACCTGCCTTCCGTGGTTCAGCCTGGTGCCTCGGCACCCGCACTTCAGCCTGATGTCTGTACCCAGCCTGATGAACTGATCCAGCCTGATGATCCTATCACGCCTGATGACCCAGTGCCCGCTGTCATACCTGGTGACCCGATGCCCGCTGTCGAGCCAGACGATCCAATGCCTGATGACCCAGTGCCCGCTGTCAAACCTGGTGACCCGATGCCCGCTGTCGAGCCAGACGATCCAATGCCTGATAACCCAGTGCCCGCTGTCATGCCTGGTGACCCAATGCCCGCTGTCGAGCCAGACGATCCAGCGCCAGATGACCCGGTGCCTGCTGTCGAGCCAGACGATCTGGTACCTGATGACCCGGTGCCCGCCTGGGGGCCCGGTGCCTGTCGCTCCGCCTGGGGGCCCGGTGCCTGTCGCTCCACCTGGGGGCCCGGTGCCTGCCGCCCCTCCTGGGGGCCCGGTGCCCGCCGCCCCGCCTGGGGGCCCGGCGCCCGCCGCTCCGCCTGGGGGCCCGGCGCCCGCTGCTCCGCCTGGGGGCCCGGTGCCCGCCTCTCCGCCTGGGGGCCCGGTGCCCGCCGCTCCACCTGGTGGCCCGGTGCCTGCCGCTCCGCCTGGGGGCCCGGTGCCTGCTGCTCCGCCTGGTGGCCCGGTGCCTGCTGCCCCGCCTGGTGATCCGGTGCCTGCTGCTCTGGTGCCTGCTGCTCTGCCTGGTGGCCCGGTGCCTGCTGCTCCGCCTGGTGATCTGGTGTCCAGCCCGATGTGCCTCTGCCCGGAGTCCAGCCCGATGTGCCTCTGCCCGGAGTCCAGCCCGATGTGTCTCTGCCCGGTGTCCAGCCCGATGTGCCTCTGCCCGGAGTCCAGCCCGATGTGCCTCTGCCCGGAGTCCAGCCCGATGTGCCAGTCTTTGATATCCCGCCAGTTACCAGACCCGGGCGGTGGAACATTTTACCCAGCTAGGACTGTTTGGAGCGTCCTGAGGCCTCTCCTTGAGGGGGGGGGGGGTACTGTCAGGAATGGACTTGCCAATAATGGTGGGACTCACCTGCCTTGTGGGCTGCAGTACCAGGGCTGGCCAGCGGGTGCTCTCACCAATCAGAGACTCAACCCTGCAGTCAGCCAAACACCTGAAGCTGATTACGGAGGTGTATTTAAGGGATGGCCAGACCTGCAGTCTGGGCCTTGGTGTTTGTTTTTCCATGGGCCCCTGTATCTTGTTACCTGCATTCCTGTTCCTGCCTGACTTACTCGTTGCCTACCCTGCCTGATCCTGACCTCTGCTGTCTTCTCCTGTTTGATCCCTGGCTTGTGACCCCGACCATTCTCTGCCTGACCCCTTGTACCTACCTGCCCATTAGTTGCTGTACCCGGCTCGTGACCTGACTACTCTCTGCCTGCTCCTCCTGTTCCTACCTGCCCAATTGTTATTGACCCGGCCTGCCTGACTACGCTTGCATTGTATGTATTGTTATCTGGGGGGTGGTTGGGTTTGGTTCGTTTGCACTGTGTTTATGTTTTAGTATTGCACTGCGTTTTGTATTGTTAGTATTAATAAATTATATTGTTTATAACATATCTGAAGCCTGCGTTTCCCTGCGTCAGTTCACATACCTCTGGTCATACCTGGAGCCCTGACAGATGCTAAGTGACTTTTAGTGTATTGCTGTTGAGATCACAGACTGATAGTTTATTCAGCAATGAAAAAAAAGGAAACAGTAGATAGCATGTGAATGTGAGCATGTATTTATATTTATATTACTCCATATGCCTCGTATTGTTTTTTTCTGTGAACATAAATAGTTTGTATACACAGCAATCTTAATGCTGGAAGTCCTGTTCATGAAGGAAATTGTGGACCAGCTATAACAGATGCTAAGTGACTTTTAGTGTATCCCTGTTGAGATCGGAGATTGTTAATTTTCTTCAGCTAGTAAAGGGTAGATATCATATGAATGTGTGCATGTATGCATGTTTATATTACTCCATATGCCTTGTATTGTTTTATTTCTGTCAATGTAAACAGTTTGTATACACAGCAATCTTAATCCTGGGAGTCCTGTTCATTAGGGAAATTGTGGACCAGGTATAACAGAAGTTAAATGACTTTCAGCGTATCTCTGTTGTGTAGAGATGATAAGTGACTTTTAGTGTATCTCTGTTGGGATCGGATATTGTTAATTTTTTTCAGCTAGTAAAGGATAGATAGCATTTGAATGTGTGCATGCATGCATATTTATATGATTCCATATTCCCTGTAGTGTTCTTTCCTGTGAATGTAAGTAGTTTTTATACACAGCAATTTTAATACTGTAAGCCCTGTTCATTAGGGAAATCGTGGACCAGGTATAACAGGAGTTAAGTATCTTTTAGTGTATCCCTATTGAGATCGGAGATTGTTAATTTTCAGCTAGTAAAGGATAGATATCATATGAATGTGTGCATGTATTCATATTTATATTACTCCATATGCCTCGTATTGTTTTTTTTTCTGTGAACATAGTTTATATACTCAGCAATCTTAATGCAGGGAGTCCTGTTCATTGAGGAAACCGTGGACCAGCTAGTTCAGTAAAAGCATATATAGTAATGAATTTATAATTGGAGTATACCGCAGACATCATGAGATTTATGAAAAGAGGGAAAGTCAGTTGTTCTAACAAGTACAAGCTGGTAACAAAAAACTACTAAAAGACACAAGACCAAGATTATATTTGCATTTTGTAGTCAAACAATAATAACACGTAACATCTGGTAATGTCATCATTTCTACTTCCCGCAAGCAGAGCAGGTGGAGCTCTTCAAGCAAATGAAGCTGCCTGTGCAGGCTGATGACTACTGCACAGAAATTCTCAGGCTTGCAATGTAGTCTGATCTCCCCTTCTCTCTCCTCCATATCTATCACCATAAGGTCTTCCTATGAACCTACAGCTGAAGGTCAGGGGAGAACAGACTACACGGCTAGGGGGACCCAACCAGCAGTAACGCCCCCCCCTCCTCCTTATCTCTCACCATGATGTCCTCCATGGAAGCTTCTGCTGAAGGTCAGGGGAGATCAGACTACACTGCTAAAGGGACCAAACCAGCAGTGACCCCCCCTCCCCTCCTCTCTCCTAGCAGAGGAAGCCAGACACAACGTTGAAGTCTTTAGTGATCTCTGATCTCCTTATAAAGTGTTTCTTTCATGACAAAGATCAGAGGAGCGCTCAGACACGTGTTTTCTGAGGTGTATATCAAGGTGTGCTTCTTCTCAGTGTGAGATCTCTGATGTATGGCAACATATCATCCATATAGAAGACATTTCCCGCACTCAGGACACTAATGCACCTCGAGGGTTGTATGGGTTCTCTGATGTTTGGTAAGACAAAACCATGAAAAACATTTCCCGCACTCAGGATAGCAATACAGCTTCTGAGATTGCTGATGCTTGTCTGATTTTTGCAAATGAAAATTTCCCACACAGAGGGCAGAACAACAGCTTTCCCCCTGTGTAGCATATCTGATGTTCAGTAAGATTGGACCTTCATGAAGGACATTTTCTACACTAAGAAGCCATGCGTCTACTCACCTGTGGGAGAACAACAGTGTTTGTTAAAATCGTTCTTGAGTGAAAAACATTTCTCGCAGTCTGGGCAGGAATATGGCTTCTCCCCTGTGTGAGATCTTTGATGTTTAACAAGGTCTGAATTCTGTAAAAAACATTTCCCGCACTCAGGGCAGGAATACGGCTTTTCACCCGTGTGACTTCTCTTATGTACATTAAGATGGGAATTCCGTGAAAAACATTTCCCACACTCAGGGCAGGAATACGGCTTCTCCCCTGTGTGAGATCTTTCATGATTAACAAGGTCTGAATTCTGTAAAAAACATTTCCCGCACTTTGGGCAGGAATATGGCTTCTCCCCCGTGTGAGATCTTTGATGTTTAACAAGGTCCGATTTCTGTGAAAAACATTTCACGCACTCAGGGCAGGAATACGGCTTTTCACCCGTGTGACTTCTCCGATGTACATTAAGATGGGAATTCCGTGAAAAACATTTCCCGCACTCGGGGCAGGAATACGGCTTCTCCCCTGTGTGAGATCTTTGATGTTTAACAAGGTCTGAATTCTGTAAAAAACATTTCTCGCACTCAGAACAGGGATACGGCTTTTCACCCGTGTGAATTCTCCGATGTAGTGTAAGATGGGCATTCTATGAAAAACATTTCCCGCACTCAGGCCAGGAATATGCCTTCTCACCCGTATGAGTTGTCTGATGTTGTAGAAGGCCTGCTTTTTGTATAAAACATTTTCTACACTCGGGGCAGGAGTACGGCTTTTCTCCTGTGTGAATCCTTTCATGTGTAATTAGATGGTTCTTCTGTAAAAAACATTTACCGCACTCAGGGCAGGAATAAATCTTCTCATCCGTGTGAGTTCTTTGATGTTTTCCAAGGCCTTTTTTTTCTCTAAAACATTTTCCACACTCAGAACAGGAATGCGGTTTCTCACCTGTTTGAGACATCAGATGATTGTTAAGATAGGATTTGAGAGAAAAACATTTCCCGCACTCAGGGCAACAATATGCCTTCTCACCCATGTGAATTCTATGATGTTTTACAAGGTCTGATTTTTCTGAGAAACATGTTCCACACTCAGGACAAGGATCTGGCTTTTCACCTGTGTGAGACCTCTGATGTGTAAGAAGATGGGCCTTCTGTGAAAAACATTTCCCACACTCAGGGCAAGAAAATGCCTTCTCCCCTGTGTGAGTTCTTTGATGTTTTTCAAGATTTGATTTTACTGCAAAACATTTCCCACACTCAGGACAGGAATATGGCTTCTCCCCCGTGTGAGTTCTTTGATGTAAAACAAACTCATATCTCCGTGGAAAACTCTTCTCGCACTCGGGGCAGGCATGTTTCTTCTTACCCGTGTGACATCTCTGATGTTTAGAAGGACAGGACTTTGGTGAATGTTCCTCCATGTGATCTCCTGTGATGTCCTCATCTTCCATTTTAAAACCTGGAGATAAAGTGAGACGATCCTTTGAGGGTTTCTCCATGGAGGGTCCTGGAAAGACCCTCAATGGAGAGGGTTAGTTCACTTCCATCAAGATTCCATCTGGATCAGGGAGATAGGAGGGAGCAGATGTTCTCTGTGGATGTCCCAACCAGCTGGGACTCTTCCCCTCTTCAGTCAAAGGGCCTTTTCTCCTCCCAGATCACTTCTACATTTACACCGCCTTGTCAGAGGAGCAGGAACCAATGGGGGCTGGGGGGGCGGTAACAGAGCAGAGAGAAGAGAAGAATATATTCTGGTTACCTGTGCTGATCTCTGTAGGAGTGTCCTCCTCTATGAATGTCCTCCTCATTCCAGCCTCCTCCGTATATTGCTGATCATTCCTCACATACGTCTCTTCTACTTCACCCTCAACTTTCATGTTCATCAGATCTTCACCCTAAACCAACAGAATGGCAGAAAATAACATCTGTAACATACAAGGATTTATGATGTGAGATCACATAGAACATCTCATCTTGTAGAGTCCACACATCGTCTCCACATGTCAGAGTGTTCCATCCCTTCATGTCCCCGACCCTCAACTCCACCTACCTGATGATGGTGAGGGAATGTGTGACCTTCTTGTGTGGAATCCCGGGAATACAGAGGACGGGGACATCTCTCTGGTGGGTTCCCATGACTGGATCCATCTGTAGGAAACACACACACGGACTGAATCCATTGTTTCTATGTGTTTATCAGATGATGGGGGATCTAGGTGGAGCCTCCATACTGCTCTCTCCTTTCCAATAAAGTCTCCTCTTACCCGGTGATGTGAGGGGCAGCTGATTGTCCATCATGATGTCCTTGTAGAGGTCCTTGTGTCCTTCTAAATACTCCCACTCCTCCATGGAGAAATAGACAGTGACACCCTGACACCTTACAGGAACCTGACACACACAATGATACAGTCACCATCCAGACACATCCCTTGTCTGTTACTGGAGAATGTCCCCGAATTCCCGGCACCACTCGCCTCTCCTGTCAGCAGATGGACTATCATGGTGGTCAGTTCCAGGATCTTCTGCTCTTTGTTCCTCTCAGGTATGGGAGAACGAGGGGGAGGCACCATGGTGGGGCTCTGGGTCCTGCTCCATCCTCCTGAGATTGGCTCCCCACTAGACTTCTTCACTGCAACATAATCCTACAGATTAGGAGAAAGAGAAACCGATATCAATCATCTGACATCATCTACATGTCTACAAGAAGAACATGGTCTATTGGCCAGACTAGACCAGAGTGATGACATGTGACCTCCCAGAATCCTCCTCACCTCTCCGGTCAGCAGGTAAATGATCTTCAGGGTGAGGTTTAGTATCCTCTCAGTCATGTGACTCCGGTCCTCCTCCATCCTCATTGGTCATGTGATCTATACAGGTTTCCTGTAGACCAATAATTGATAACCGAGAATGATCTGGACTGTACTGGTTGTACAATATTAGGATGGGGGGAGGGGGGATGATATGAGGGTCTCTATCATGGAAGAACGGTCGCCAGTGGGATTACACACAGAGGAACATTCAGTTTAGGGTTTTTCTGTTTTGGGGGTCTGGGACTCTCTTACCCTTTGGGCTGCTGGATTAGAAATTCCATTTCATATGTAAAATCTATTGCGTTTTGGGCTGTTTCTAAGTATTTAATCTGCTGCTAAAAAAGATTCCATTTATGTCTATCAGTTTCAAACTCGGCACAAACAAGACGGCCTCTACTGACAACGCTCCTGCCAGACTGACTACTCCTCTTTCCTCTCTGTAATATGTTCCCTCCACCAATCTCTCCCCTATAGTGTCTTCTCTCCCTAAACTCCCATTCCTGCACCCATCTTCTCCACACAAAATACGTCCTTCTTATCCAATGACACCTCAAAGCAACTCATTCACTCCCAGCTTATCTCCCATCTTGACTACTGAAACTTCCTTCTATTGGCCGCTTCAGTCCATCATGAATGCTTCTACCAGACTCATCCACCTTACCAACCGCTCAGTGTCCTCCACCCCTCTCTGCCAATCCCTCCACTGGCCTCCATTCAGCGTCCTCCACCCCTCTCTACCAATCCCTCCACTGGCTTCCAGTCAGTGTCCTCCACCACTCTCTGCCAATCCCTCCACTGACTTCCATTCAGTGTCCTCCACCCCTCTCTGCCAATCCTTCCACTGGCTTCCATTCAGTGTCCTCCACCCCTCTCTGCCAATCCCTCCTCTGGCTTCCATTCAGTGTCCTCCACCCTTTCTGCCAATCCCTTTACTGACCTCCATTCCATATCCTCCACCCCTCTCTGCCAATCCTTCCACTGGCCTCCATTCAGTGTCCTCCACCCCTCTCTGTCAATCCCTTCACTGGCCTCCATTCAGTGTCCTCCACCCCTCTCTGCTAATCCCTCCACTGGCCTCCATTCAGTGTCCTCCACCCCTCTCTGCCAATCCCTCCACTGGCCTCCATTCAGTGTCCTCCACCCCTCTCTGCCAATCCCTCCACTGGCCTCCATTCAGTGTCCTCCACCCCTCTCTGCCAATCCCTCCACTGACTTCCATTCAGTGTCCTCCACCCCTCTCTGCCAATCCTTCCTCTGGCTTCCATTCAGTGTCCTCCACCCCTCTCTGCCAATCCCTCCACTGACCTCCATTCTGTATCCTCCACCCCAATCTGCCAATCCCTCCACTGACCTCCATTCCGTATCCTCCACCCCTCCACTGGCTTCCACTAATTCAAAATACTAACAATAACATACAAAGCCATCCATCGCTCTGTCCTGAGATACAACACCAACTTTGTCTCAATATATCACCCAAACCATCATCTTCGCTCCTCCAATAACCTTCTGCTCTCCATCTCCCCCATCACCTCCTCCCATGCTCACCTTTGAGTTTGCTCTACAGCCTCACAGATCCTCTGGAACTCCCTACCCCAGTCTATGCAAATATAAAATCAGATCTTATTACCTCCTCTTCTGCCAGTTTCAGCAATGTCTCCTCTCTACTTTCTCTGACTCGCTGCCCATGCCAAACTTCCTATTTATACCTGACATCACTTCCTGTCTGTATCTGACATCACTTCCTGTCTGTATCTGACATCACTTCTTGTCTTAAATAGAAACTTCCTGTCTGGATAGAAGTGAGATCACCACCTTGTTTTTCAGGGGTTGGGCTTGGCCCCCTAGTTCCAGTGAAGGGAACTCTTAAGGTGACATCTTGGACAATTTCATGCTCCCAACTTTTTGGGAGGAGTTTGGGGATGGCCCCTTCCTGTTCCAACATGACTGCGCACCAGTGCACAAAGCAAGGTCCATAAAGACATGGAGGAGTCAGTTTGGGGTGGAGGAACTTGACTGGCCTGCACAGAGTCCTGACCTCAACCCCACAGAACACCTTTGGGATGAATTAGAGCGGAGACTGCGAGCCAGGCCTCCTCCCCCGACATCAGTGCCTGACCTGACAAATGTGCTTCTGGAAGAATGGTCCAACCTTCCCATAGACACCCTCCTAAACCTTGTGGATGACCTTCCCAGAAGAGTTGAAGCTGTTATAGCTGCAAAGGGCGGGGCCAACTCAATATTGAACCCTACGGACTAAGACTGGGGGGGCCATTAAAGGTCATGTGCGTGGAAAGGCCAGCCGATCAATATTGAACCCTACGGACTAAGACTGGGAGGCCATTAAAGGTCATGTGTGGCTCAATACTTGGGGCAGTATAGTGTGTTAGGCCAGGGGTGTCAAACTCAATTTCATCGTGGGCCAACATCAGCATTATGGTTGCCCTCAAAGGGCTAGTTGTATCTGTAAGACTAGATGATCAGAGCATGCCACCCCCCCCCCTTACATCAAATGTCAAGAACCCCCCACCACCGTCAGAATTCAAGAGTTCCCCACCCTCCGTTACATCACACGCAGTCCACCCCTCTGACCTTGGGTTGCTGCTGGGAAAAAGCTGGGGGCAGAGCTGAGAACCAGAAAGTGCAGAGTCTGGAGGAGGATTAGAGTAGGGCTGGAGTCAGCTGCCTAATTCTGCTGAATGCAGAGACTTGGGGGGAATTCAGAGACGAGGGGGTGCACAGAAAGGCACAGGATCTGTAGGAGGAATTCTGTCCTCCTCTCTGCTGCTGACTGCTGAGACATGTGTATTAGGCAGAAAGTGAACATGTTGTCCATGAAGCTGAAAGCAGAAAAAAATGATCTTCACAGTTTGTTGTGTATGGAGCTGTGTTCTGCCTTCAGCAGGGAAAACCATTTTGCAATAATAAATCTGGCCAGTAGATGGAGCCTAGAATAAATTGACTGTTTTGCAGAAACTGGCTAATAAAACTCCCATCATCCTTCCTTCTAAGAAAAGGAAACAAGCGCATCCTGGGAGCTCAGACTCCATTGCAAAAACTGAGGGAAAAGAACCAGCCATGATTTTCTGCAGCACATATTGTGGACGGAACTTACATTCTCTACAGGCAGCATCGCTGGTGAGCATGAACTCACTACCATCCGCGGCTTAATAATTTCATTGTGTTTTGTACGTTTCATACATCGATTGTATGTAGTTCACATTTGTTTTTCCCAATAGTTTCACCCCGCCGTTTTGTTAATAAAGCTTCAAGATTCCATTTAGTCTGGCTTTTTTCAGAATAGGAGGGTCTAGCTGCATGTCGAACTGCACCCAGGGAAATGTGTAGCGAGGACAGAGCAGGCTGTGTAGCCGCAGACCAGTCAAGGTGCCTAGGCTGACCCATGTCAACAGCCAAATGCGGTTCCAATGGGTACACGAGCATCAGAATGGGACCACGGAGCAATGGAAGAAGGTGGCCTTCTCTGATGGATCTTGTTTTCTTTTCCATCGTGTTGATATCTGGGTGTGCATGTCACTTACCCGGCAAGAGATGGCACCAGGATGCAAGAAGACGAGCCAGCAGAGGCAGTGTGATGCTTTGGGCAATGTTCCACTGGGGAATCTTGGGTCCTGCCATCCATGTGGATGTTACTGTGACCAGGGGCGGAGTGACAACTCATGGGGCCCCCGGGCAATAGGGGATCATGGGGTCCCTGCCCAAACTCAAAAAAGCCTATGAAAAAGGTACCAGGGGCATCTCATGGGGCCCCCTACTGACCCTGTGCCCCCGGGCAGTGCCCGAGTTTCCAAATGGTCAGTCCGCCCAACTGTGACACATACCACCTTTCTAAACAGTGACCATGTCCATGGAAACGGTGTTCCCTAATGGCAGTGGCCTCTTTTAGTGGGATAACGCACCCTGCCACACTGCAAAAATGGTTCAAGAATTGTTTGAGGAGAATAACAAGTTTGAGGTGTTGAGTTGGCCTCCAAATTCTGCAGATATTAATCTATCAATCACCTTTGGAATGTGCTGGAAAAACAAGTCCAATCCATGGAGGCCCCACCTCGCAACTTGAAGGAATTGCTACTGATGCCTGACTGCAACACAAAGGTGTTCTAGGACCTGTGCCAGGGGCAGTGGATGCCAGATTTGGACCTCCTGGCCTCCGGGGTATACAAAAATCTGGGAAGGTTTGTTCCGAGGTGTTATTAAGCATTTCCTTCCCTAAAACTTCCTCCTTGGCGATGGATGGAACTCTAGTGATCATGATAGATTTGAACAGGTCCATATAAGCGTGGTGTCATAGGTCTTGGATGCCAGATGTGGACCTCTTGGCCTTCAGGCCAGAGCGCTAAGTACATGTGTTCAGAAGTTCCTCTCGTTGCCGCATCGAGGCCCTCTCGCGGGATCATCTGATAATCCCATGAAAGTATCCCCTCTCACAAAATCTCCCATAGAGAGATACGCGGGAACTGTCCAGTGGGGATCCCCCCGTATCAAGGACTGTGGGTGGTGGCTGGAGACCACAAGCAGAGTATTGGCAGCCGTAGATTTATGGTACGTTTTAGTTCTTAAGCTCTTACCCTCAATAGAGATCAGGAGATCAAGAAACGAAATTTCCCTGCGATCAAAAGTTTATGTCAGTCTGATGTTTCGATTGTTTGCATTGAGGTCAACCAAAAAATCATGAAGTTCCTGCCCTGTACCTTCCCAGAGCATGAGGACATCATCGATGTTCCTCAGCCACAGGGATACATAGTCGAGGTACATCGAGGAGCAATATACAATCTCCTCCTCCTACCATCCAGGGTGGAGGCAGGCACACGCTGGTGCCCAAGGGGCCCCCATCAAGGTCCCTCAAATCTGGCAGTAGTAATTCCTCAAGAATTGAAAGAAATTGTTGTTGAGAGCAAAATCCAACAACTCCAAGAGAAATTCATTTTGTGCTCCCGTACTTGGGTAGCTCATTTCCAAAAAGTGAGCCACGGCACCGATCCAACGAATCGTGGGGGATGGAGGTATAAAGGGACTCCACATCTATACCCACCAGTATTGTCCCTGTCTGAACCTCCACCTGAGCAATCTTGACTAGGACATCTCTGGTATCCTGAATATATGACACCATCACCATCTCTTTAATTAAAGCGTCCAAGTATTTTCTGGTAGGTTCCAGGGGTCCCCGTATAGCCGATACAATAGGCCTTCCTGGTGGATTTCCCAACTTTTGTGTACCTTGGGGATAATATATATGATGGGGACATTATAATCGTCAACACGCAAAGAACCCCGTTCTTTTTTGGTGATAAGACCCTCCTCACAGGCCAGAGATCATTTCTGATTGAGAGACAAGACCAGCAAGGGGAATGGATCCCCCCTAGCTTTGTATATATAGATGAATCTTGGCGTTGCCTCTTAACTTCCAGCCCATATTGTGGGTGAAACTCGTTGACGGGACAACGTTGTGTCACCCGTGTCCTGGACACCCAGACTCGGCTCTACCAACTTGCCTCGCCACACTGGACAAGCAATTGCAGTCACGTGCGTATTCATCTTCACATGGAAAGTGATTCCAGCAACACCACACAGCAGGCCGACATCCGTCAGAGCCAGTGACCGTACTTGGAGAGGTGAGCTTGTACATCTGGACCAGGTTGTGACCGTATCAGGGTGTATCCCCTGGACTGTGGTTGTTCTATTGAGCCCTGCACGCCTGGTAATTCTTTTCACTTACATGCAACCTAGACTGCATATGCTGACACGTGACCCACTCTGACACATGACCCACTCTTGGTGTTTATCCAGGGGCCAGCACGTTTATTGCGTTTTGTTGCAGATGAGATTGCATTATTCACCCATCACCATCAGTACCCATCATAGGGCCTCTTGGCCTCCACTTAATGTTGGGAGTCCTGTTCATTAGGGAAATTGTAGGCCAGGTATAACAGAGGTACAATGACTTTTAGGGTATCTCTATTGTGTAGAGATGATTGTTCATTTTCTTCAGCTAGTAAAGGATAGATAGCATATAAATGTGTGCATGTATGCATATTTATATTACTCCATATTCCCTGTATTGTTTTATTTCTATGAATGTAAATAGTTTGTATACACATCAATCTTAATCCTGGGAGTCCTGTTCATTAGGGAATGAATATGTGTATGTATTCATAATGATATATTACTCTATATGCCTTGTATTGTTTTTTTCTGTGAACGTAGTTTGTATACACAGCTATCTTAATGCTGGGAATCCTGTTCATTAGGGAAATCGTGGACCAGCTATAACAGAAGTTAAATGACTTTCAGCGTATCTATGTTTTGTAGAGATGATAAGTGACTTTTAGTGTATCTTTGTTGAGATCGGATATTGTTAATTTTCTTCAGCTAGTAAAGGATAGACAGCATTTGAATGTGTGCATGCATGCACATTTATATATTACTCCATATGCCTTGTATTGTTTTTTTCTGTGAACGTAAATAGTTTGTATACACACCAATCTTAATACTGTAATTCCTGTTCATTAGGGAAATTATGAACCAGCTATAACAGATGCTAAGTGACTTTTAGTGTATATTTGTTGAGATCGGATATTGTTAATTTTCATCAGCTTGTAAGGGATAGATAGCATTTCAGTGTGCATGTATTCATATTTATATTACTCCATATGTCTCGTATTGTTTTTTTCAGTAAATGAAAATAGTTTGTATACACAGCAATCTTAATACTGGGAGTCCTGTTCATTAGAGAAATCGTGGACCAGCTATAACAGAGGTTAAATGACTTTCAGCGTATCTCTGTAGTGTAGAGAGTGTTAATTTTCTTCAGCTAGTAAAGGATAGATAGCATATAAATGTGTGCATGTATTCATATTTATATTACTCCATATTCCCCGTATTGTTTTTTTTCTATGAACGTAAATAGTTTGTATACATAGCAGTCATAATACTGTAAGTCCTGTTCATTAGGGAAATCGTGGACCAGCTATAACAGAGGTTAAATTATTTTCAGCGTATCTCTGTTGTGTAGAGATGATAAGTGACTTTTAGTGTATCTCTGTTGAGATCGGATATTGTTAATTTTCTTCAGCTAGTAAAGGATAGATAGCATTTGAATGTGTGCATGCATGCATATTTATATGATTCCATATTCCCTGTAGTGTTTTTTCCTGTGAATGTAAATAGTTTGTATACACAGCAATCTTAATACTGTAATTCCTGTTGATTAGGGAAATAGTGGAGCAGCTATAACAGATGCTAAGTGACTTTTAGTGTATCCCTATTGAGATCGGAGATTGTTAATTTTCAGCTAGTAAAGGATAGATATCATATGAATGTGTGCATGTATTCATATTTATATTACTCCATATGCCTCGTATTGTTTTTTTTCTGTGAACATAGTTTATATACTCAGCAATCTTAATGCAGGGAGTCCTGTTCATTGAGGAAACCATGGACCAGCTAGTTCAGTAAAAGCATATATAGTAATGTACTTATAATTGGAGTATACTGCAGACGTCATGAGATTTATGAAAAGAGGGAAAGTCAGTTGTTCTAACAAGTACAAGCTGGTAACAAAAAACTACTAAAAGACACAAGACCAAGATTATATTTGCATTTTGTAATCAGACAATAATAACACGTTACATCTGGAAATGTCATCATTTCTACTTTCCGCCAGCAGAGCAAGTGGAGCTCTCCAAGCAAATGAAGCTGCCTGTGCAGGCTGATGACTACTGCACAGAAATTCTCAGGCTTGCAATGTAGTCTGATCTCCCCTTCTCTCTCCATATCTATCACCATAAGGTCTTCCTATGAACCTACAGCTGAAGGTCAGGGGAGAACAGACTACACGACTAGAGGGACCCAATAAGTAGTGCCCCCCCTTCTCTCTCACTATGATGTCCTCCATGGAAGCTTCTGCTGAAGATCAGGGGAGATCAGACTACACTGCTAGAGGGACCCAACAAGCTGTGACCCTCCCCCCTCCTCTCTCACTATGATGTCCTCCATAGAAGCTTCTGCTGAAGGTCAGGGGAGATCAGACTACACTGCTAGAGGGACCCAACCAGCAGTGACCCCCTCCTTCTCTCTCACCATGATGTCCTCCATGGAAGCTTCTGCTGAAGGTCAAGGGAGATCAGACTACACTGCTAGAGGGATCCAACCAGCAGTGACCCCCCTTCTTCTCTCTTACCATGATGTCCTCCATGGAAGCTTCTGCTGAAGGTCAGGGAAGATCAGACTACACTGCTAGAGGGACCCAACCAGCATTAATGCCAGATTAAGCCAGAAAGAAATTTATGAGGACAAAACATTTTCATGACGGGCATTTTCTACACTGAAGTTATGTGTCTTCTCACCTGTGTGAGACCTGGTATGTTTGTTAAAATCGCTCTTGAGTGAAAAACATTTCCCGCACTCTGGGCAGGAATACGGTTTCTCCCCTGTGTGAGATCTTTGATGTTTAACAAGATCTGATTTCTGTGAAAAACATTTTCCACACTGAGGACAGGGATATGGCTTTTCACCCGTGTGACTTCTCCGATGTACATTAAGACAAAAATTCCGTGAAAAACATTTCCCGCACTCAGGGCAAGAATACGGCTTCTCCCCCGTATGAGTTTTTTGATGCTGTACAAGGACTGCTTTTTGTCTAAAACATTTCCCACACTCAAGGCAAGAATAGGGCTTCTCCCCCATGTGAGATCTTTGATGTTCAACAAGCTCTGAATTCTCTAGAAAATATTTTCCGCACTTAGAACAGGAATACGGCTTTTCACCCATGTGAATTCTCCGATGCAGTTTAAGATAGGAATTCCGTGAAAAACATTTCCCGCACTCTGGGCAGAAATACGGCTTTTCTCCCGTGTGAATCCTTTCATGTGTAATAAGATGGCACTTCTGTATAAAACATTTCCCGCACTCAGGGCAGGAATAAGTTTTCTCACCTGTGTGAATTCTCCGATGTTTTCCAAGGCTTCTTTTTTCTCTAAAACATTTTCCACACTCAGAACACAAATACGGTTTCTCACCTGTGTGAGATGTCAGATGACTGTTAAGATAGGTCTTGAGAGAAAAACATTTCCCGCACTCAGGGCAAGAATATGGCTTCTCGCCTGTGTGAGATATTTGATGTTTGACAAGATATTTCTTCTGTGAAAAACATTTCCCGCACTCGGGGCAAGAATATGCCTTCTCACTTGTGTGAATTCTATGATGTTTTACAAGCACTGATTTTGCTGCGAAACATTTCCCACACTCAGGACAAGTATATGGCTTTTCACCCGTGTGAGACCTTTGATGTGTAATAAGATGACCCTTCTCTGAAAAACATTTTTCACACTCAGAGCAAGAATATGGCTTCTCGCCTGTGTGAGATATTTGATGTTTGACAAGATATTTCTTCTGTGAAAAACATTTCCCGCACTCGGGGCAAGAATATGCCTTCTCACTCGTGTGAATTCTATGATGTTTTACAAGCACTGATTTTGCTGCGAAACATTTCCCACACTCAGGACAAGTATAGGGCTTTTCACCCGTGTGAGACCTTTGATGTGTAATAAGATGACCCTTCTGTGAAAAACATTTCCCGCACTCAGGGCAGGAAAATGCCTTCTCCCCCGTGTGAGTTCTTTGATGTTTTGCAAGATTTGATTTTATTGTAAAACATTTCCCGCACTCAGGACAGGAATACGGCTTCTCCCCTGTGTGAGTTCTTTGATGTTTTACAAGATTTGATTTTATTGCAAAACATTTCCCACACTCAGGACAGGAATACGGCTTCTCCCCCGTGTGAGTTCTTTGATGTTTTGCAAGATTTGATTTTACTGCAAAACATTTCCCGCACACAGCACAGGAATATGGCTTCTCTCCCGTGTGAGTTCTTTGATGTAAAACAAACTCATATCTCCGTGGAAAACTCTTCCCGCACTCAGGGCAGGCATGTTTCTTCTCACCCATGTGACATCTCTGATGTTCAGAAGGACAGGACTTCAGTGAATGTGAATGTTCCTCCATGTGATCTCCTGGGATGTCCTCATCTTCCATTTTACAACCTGGAGATAAAGTGAGATGATCCTTTGAGGGTTTCTCCATGGCGGGTCCTGGAAAAATAGAAAAACATCATCAATAGATAGGAGAGGGTTAGTTCACTTCCATCAAGACTCCATCTGGATCAGGGAGATAGGAGGGAGCAGATGTTCTCTGTGGATGTCCCAACCAGCTGGGACTCCTCCCCTCTTCAAAGGGCCTTTGGTCCTCCCAGATCACTTCTACATTTACACCACCTTGTCAGAGGAGCAGGAACCAATGGGGGCTGGGAGGGGGGGCGGTAACAGAGCAGAGATAAGAGAAGAATATATTCTGGTCACCTGTGCTGATCTCTGTAGGAGTGTCCTCCTCTATGAATGTCCTCCTCATTCCAGCCTCCTCCGTATATTGCTGATCATCCCTCACATACGTCTCTTCTACTTCTGATTTCACCTCGAATTCTATATCGATTGGATCTCCACTCTACATCAAGAGAAGGAGAGAAAATATCATCTGTAAGATAGAAGATTTATTATTTTGACATCACATAGAAAGTCCGCACATCGTCTCCATGAGTCCATGTTCTAGATTCTCCGTCCCACCAACCTTGTAATAGTGAGGGATGGTGTGACCTTCCTGTGTGGAATCCCGGGAATCCAGAGGACATCTATCTGGTGGGTTCCCATGACTGGATCCATCTACCAGATGATGGTGAGGGATGGTGTGACCTTCCTGTGTGGAATCCCGGGAATACAGAGGACGGGGACATCTCTCAGGTGGGTTCCCATGACTGGATCCATCTACCAGATGATGGTGAGGGATGGTGTGACCTTCCTGTGTGGAATCCCGGGAATACAGAGGACGGGGACATCTCTCGGGTGGGTTCCCATGACTGGATCCATCTACCAGATGATGGTGAGGGATGGTGTGACCTTCCTGTGTGGAATCCCGGGAATACAGAGGACGGGGACATCTCTCTGGTGGGTTCCCATGACTGGATCCATCTGTAGGAAACACACACACGGACTGAATCCATTGTTTCTATGTGTTTATCAGATGATGGGGGATCTAGGTGGACCCTCCGTACTGCTCTCTCCTTTACAATAAAGTCTCCTCTTACCCGCTGATGTGAGGGGCGGCTGATTGTCCATCATGACGTCCTTGTAGAGGTCCTTGTGTCCTTCTAAATACTCCCACTCCTCCATGGAGAAATAGACAGTGACACCCTGACACCTTATAGGAACCTGACACACACAATGATACAGTCACCATCCAGACACATCCCTTGTCTGTTACTGGAGAATGTCCCCGAATTCCCGGCACCTCTCACCTCTCCTGTCAGCAGATGGACCATCATGGTGGTCAGTTCCAGGATCTTCTGCTCTTTGTTCCTCTCAGGTATCGGAGAATGAGGGGGAGGCACCATGGTGGGGCTCTGGGTCCTGCTCCATCCTCCTGAGATTGGCTTCCCACTAGACTTCTTCACTACAACATAATCCTACAGATCAGGAGAAAGAGAAACCGATATCAATCATATGACATCATCTACATGTCTACAAGAAGAACATGGTCTATTGGCCAGACTAGACCAGAGTGATGTCATGTGACCTCCCAGAATCCTCCTCACCTCTCCGGTCGGGTCTGTGTTTTATTAATAGAGATGAGAGTGATGACATGTGACCTCCCAGAATCCTCCTCACCTCTCTGGTCAGCAGGTAGATGATCTCCAGGGTGAGGTTTAGTATCCTCTCAGTCATGTGACTCCGGTCCTCCTCCATCCTCATTGGTCATGTGATCTATACAGGTTTTCTGTAGACCTATAATTGATAACCGAGAATGATCTGGACTGTACTGGTTGTACAATATTAGGATGGGGGGATGATATGAGGGTCTCTATCATGGGAGAACGGTCCCCACTGGGATTACACACAGAGGAACATGCTGTTTAGGGTTTTTCTGTTTTTTCTGTTTTGGGGGTCTGGGACTCTCTTACCCTTTGGGCTGCTTAATTAGACATTCCATTTCATATGTAAAATCTATTGTGTTTTGGGCTGTTTATAAGTATTTAATCTGCTGCCAAAAAAAAATGAAAAAGATTCCATTTATGTCTATCAGTTTCAAACTCGGCACAAACAAGACGGCCTCCACCAATCTCTCCCCTATAGTGTCTTCTCTCCCTAAACTCCCATTCCTGCACCCATCTTCTCCACACAAAATACGTCCTTCTTATCCAATGACACCTCAAAGCAACTCATTCACTCCCAGCTTATCTCCCATCTTGACTACTGAAACTTCCTTCCATTGGCCGCTTCAGTCCATCATGAATGCTTCTACCAGACTCATCCACCTTACCAACCGCTCAGTGTCCTCCACCCCTCTCTGCCAATCCCTCCACTGGCCTCCATTCAGCGTCCTCCACCCCTCTCTACCAATCCCTCCACTGGCTTCCAGTCAGTGTCCTCCACCACTCTCTGCCAATCCCTCCACTGACCTCCATTCAGCGTCCTCCAATCCTCTTTGCCAATCCCTCCACTGGCCTCCCTTCAGTGTCCTCCACCACTCTCTGCCAATCCCTCCACTGGCTTCCATTCAGTGTCCTTCACCCCTCTCTGCCAATCCCTCCACTGGCTTCCATTCAGTGTCCTCCTCCCCTCTCTACCAATCCCTCCACTGGTCTCCATGCAGTGTCCTCCTCCCCTCTCTGCCAATCCCTCCACTGGTCTCCATGCAGTGTCCTCCTCCCCTCTCTGCCAATCCCTCCACTGGTCTCCATTCAGTGTCCTCCTCCCCTCTCTGCCAACTCCCCCACTGGTCTCCATTCAGTGTCCTTCACCCATCTCTGCCAATCCCCCCACTGGCTCTCAGTGTCTTCCACCCCTCTCTGCCAATCCCTCCACTGGCCTCCATTTAGTGTCCTCCACCCCTCTCTGCCAATCCCTCTACTGGTCTCCATTCAGTGTCCTCTACTCCTCTCTCCCAATCCCTCCACTGGCTTCCATTCAGTGTCCTCCACCCCTCTCTGCCAATCCCTCCACTGGCTTCCATTCAGTGTCCTCCACCCCTCTCTGCCAATCCCTCCACTGGCTTCCATTCAGTGTCCTCCACCCTTCTCTGCCAATCCCTCCACTGGCTTCCATTCAGTGTCCTCCACCCTTCTCTGCCAATCCCTTCACTGGCTTCCATTTAGTGTCCCTCACCCCTCTCTGCCAATCCCTTCACTGGCTTCCATTCAGTGTCCTCCACCCCTCTCTGCCAATCACTTCACTGGCTTCCATTCACTGTCCTCCACCCCTCTCTGCCAATCCCTCCACTGGTCTCCATTCAGTGTCCTCCTACCCTCTCTGCCAATCCCTCCACTGGGTTCTAACTCAATAAATACAATTCAAAATACTAACAACATACAAAGCCATCCAAGGATCTGCCCTGAGATACATCACCAATTTTGTTTCAAGATATCATCCAAACTGTCCTCTCCACCCCTCCAAAGACCTTCTGACCTCCATCTCCCCCATTACCTTCTCCCATGCTCACCTCCGGGACTTCTCCAGAGCCTCACAGATCCTGTGGAACTCCCTACCCCAATCTGTGTAAATAGACAATATGATCTTATTACCTCCTCTGCTGCCAGTTCCAGCAACGTCTCCTCTCTACATCTTCCAGACTCGCTGCTCACCCCCAAACCTCTTATTTATACCTGACATCACTTCCTGCCTTCCATAGAGACTTCCTGTCTGGGTGAGATCACCACCTTGAGGATCTCAGAGGAACTGTCTGGTAGTGTGACCCCGGCCTTGTGGTGGTCTGTGTATGGACTGTACACCGATCAGACATAACATGAAGATCACTGATAGGTGAAGTGAATTCCATGGATTAGATTCGTTCACACCAGAAATTTTCATTCAGTTTCATTTCAGATTCATTCATCGAAGAATTTAATTTCGTCATATTTGTTATGATGACCAGATTCATCTTCTGGATTTGTTTGGTTTGTATATTCGTTGGTCCACTTAAATTTGAGAAACTTTGAAGTTTTTTTTTGGAAGATTGCTATATATTCGATATATTATTGAATCAGATGGATTCGAATCAGAAGGAATCAATATTTTTGGATGCTAGTCCAACCCACCGAGAGAAATGGCATAAGCTGATTGGACAGTGTTGACTGGCGCCATGTGCCTTCAAATAAACGAATGGAATGAAATTTGGAACCGTTTATTGTCCGAATCTGAAGGATCTCCATTCAGTGTCCTCCACCCCTCTCTGCCAGTCCCTCCACTGACCTCCATTCAGTGTACTTCACCCCTCTCTGCCAATCCCTCCACTGGCTTCCATTCAGTGTTCTCCACCCCTCTCTGCCAATACCTCCACTGGTTTCCATTCAGTGTCCTCCACCCCTCTCTGCCAATCCCTCCACTGGCTTCCATTCAGTGTCCTCCACCCCTCTCTGCCAATCCCTCCACTGGCTTCCATTCAGTGTCCTCCACCCCTCTCTGCCAATCCCTTCACTGGCTTCCATTCAGTGTCCCTCACCCTTCTCTGCCAATCCCTTCACTGGCCTCCATTCAGTGTCCTCCACCCCTCTCTGCCAATCACATCACTAGCTTCCATTCACTGTCCTCCACCCCTCTCTGCCAATCCCTCCACTGGCTTCCATTCACTGTCCTCCACCCCTCTCTGCCAATCCCTCCACTGGCTTCCATTCAGCATCCTCCACCTCTCTCTGCCAATCCCTCCACTGGCTTCCATTCAGTGTCCTCCACCCCTCTCTGTCAATACCTCCACTGGTTTCCAGTGTCCTCCACCCCTCTCTGCCAATCCCTCCACTGGTCTCCATGCAGTGTCCTTCTCCCCTCTCTGCCAATCCCTCCACTGGTCTCCATTTAGTGTCCTCCTCCCCTCTCTGCCAACTCCCCCACTGGTCTCCATTCAGTGTCCTTCACCCATCTCTGCCAATCCCCCTACTGGCTCTCAGTGTCCTCCACCCCTCTCTGCCAATCCCTCCACTGGCCTCCATTTAGTGTCCTCCACCCCTCTCTGCCAATCCCTCTACTGGTCTCCAATCAGTGTCCTCTACTCCACTCTCCCAATCCCTGCACTGGCTTCCATTCAGTGTCCTCCACCCCTCTCTGCCAATCCCTCCACTGGCTTCCATTCAGTGTCCTCCACCCCTCTCTGCCAATCCCTCCACTGGCTTCCATTCAGTGTCCTCCACCCCTCTCTGCCAATCCCTCCACTGGCTTCCATTCAGTGTCCTCCACCCCTCTCTGCTAATCCCTCCACTGGCTTCCATTCAGTGTCCTCCACCCCTCTCTGCCAATCACTTCACTGGTTTCCATTCAGTGTCCCTCACCCCTCTCTGCCAATCCCTTCACTGGCCTCCATTCAGTGTCCTCCACCCCTCTCTGCCAATCACTTCACTGGCTTCCATTCACTGTCCTCCACCCCTCTCTGCCAATCCCTCCACTGGCTTCCATTCACTGTCCTCCACCCCTCTCTGCCAATCCCTCCACTGGCTTCCATTCAGCATCCTCCACCTCTCTCTGCCAATCCCTCCACTGGTCTCCATTCAGTGTCTTCCACCCCTCTCTGCAAATTTCTCCACTGGTCTCCATTCAGTGTCCTCAATCCCTCCACTGGTCTCCATTTAGTGCCCTCCTACCCTCTCTGCCAATCCCTCCACTGGGTTCTCACTCAATAAATACAACTCAAAATACTAACAACATACAAAGCCATCCAAGGATCTGCCCTGAGATACATCACCAATTTTGTTTCAATATATCATCCAAACTGTCCTCTCCACCCCTCCAAAGACCTTCTGACCTCCATCTCCCCCATTACCTTCTCCCATGCTCACCTCCGGGACTTCTCCAGAGCCTCACAGATCCTGTGGAACTCCCTACCCCAATCTGTGTAAATAGACAATATGATCCTATTACCTCCTCTGCTGCCAGTTCCAGCAACGTCTCCTCTCTACATCTTCCAGACTCGCTGCTCACCCCCAAACCTCTTATTTATACCTGACATCACTTCCTGCCTTCCATAGAGACTTCCTGTCTGGGTGAGATTACCACCTTGAGGATCTCAGAGGAACTGTCTGGTAGTGTGACCCCGGCCTTGTGGTGGTCTGTGTATGGACTGTACACCGATCAGACATAACATGAAGATCACTGATAGGTGAAGTGAATTCCATGGATTAGATTCGTTCACACCAGAAATTTTCATTTAGTTTCATTTCAGATTCATTCATCGAAGAATTTAATTTCGTCATATTTGTTATGATGACCAGATTCATCTTCTGGATTTGTTTGGTTTGTATATTCGTTGGTCCACTTACATTTGAGAAACTTTGAAGTTTTTTTTGGAAGATTGCTATATATTCGATATATTATTGAATCAGATGGATTCGAATCAGAAGGAATCAATATTTTTGGACGCTAGTCCAACCCACCGAGAGAAATGGCATAAGCTGATTGGACAGTGTTGACTGGCGCCATGTGCCTTCGAATTAACGAATGGAACAAAATTTGGAACCGTTTATTGTCCGAATCTGAATGATCTCCATTCAGTGTCCTCCACTCCTCTCTGCCAGTCCCTCCACTGGCCTCCATTCAGTGTCCTCCACTCCTCTCTGCCAATCCCTCCACTGGCCTCCATTCAGTGTCCTCCACCCCTCTCTGCCAATCAATCCACTGGCCTCCACTCAGCGTCCTCCACCCCTATCTGCCAATCCCTCCACTGGCCTTCATTGAGTGTCCTCCACCCCTCTCAACTAATCCTTCCACTGGCTTCCATTCAGTGTCCTCCACCTTTCTCTACTAATCCTTCCACTGGCTTCCATTCAGTGTCCTCCACCCCTCTCTACTAATCCTTCCACTGGTCTCCATTCAGTGTCCTCCATCCTCTCTGTCAATCCCTCCACTGCCCTCCATTCAGTGTCCTTCACCCCTCTCTGCCAATCCCACCACTGGCCTCCAATCAGTGTCCTCCACTCCTCTCTGCCAATCCCTCCACTTGCCTCCATTCAGTGTCCTCCACCCCTCTCTGCCTAATAAATTTTGAAACTTGAATTCATTTCCCCGTGGGCCTGAACTGCAATCACATCACATGATGTCATCTGACTGAAACCAATGCATTTGTTATTTTTGTTATAACTTTTTTTTGATTCATTGAATGTCATTACTATGTTCATTTGGAGATTCATATTGATCTGGATTTTTGAAAATGAAATCTCCATCCAAAAGGGTCTTATTAAAATGGTTGTAAACCTCAGACATGAAATATGAACAAAGCCTATCCCTCTATAGTGTGTACTTGTTTCTATCCAGAGCACTGTCATTTATTGCTGCTTCATTCCTCTCCTATCAGCATAAACTACTTCTGACAAATTTTCCTGACACCAAGAAATATATGGTGACAGGGGGAACCTTCATCAGATTGACATCCTCAGCTCTGTTTCTATGTGATGGGGGTGGTGTCCCTTCCCTCCAATCAGATCCAAGAGCTCTCCTCCCTGAGTGCTTCAGTGTGTATTTTTAGCTCTCTGTCCCCTCTCTTCTGAACTCTCAGATAAGCCTTATAAATTCATGACTTTGAATGGCTGTAGAGAACAGAGGGCTGCAGATGAACAGGTACAACTTATGTAGAAGGATTTGTTTCATCTTTGTGTATTACCTGAGGATAGTCCTTTCACTGGATATATGGAAGGGTTCAAAAGCACTTTAAGCCTTTCCTACCTTAAAACTCCTTCCTTGTTTGCTTTGCAGTATGGAGATAGATGGAACTCTGGTGGTCCTGATAGCTATGAATCGGCCCACATGGACGTGGGATCTGATCAAACTCCTGGCATGAGAGATTGTCTGCATCTTCTGTCTCAAGGACCAGTTTGCCACCATGTTTCACAGTTGCTGGCAGTAATGGTAATTATTCAAAGAAACTGTTCATAGGGTGAATCCCGGCCTTTTTGGAAATGGGTTTGGGCCAGCCTTCAACCCTTAGCACCATCAATGATCAGCTTTCTGGGTGTGACAAGGTCCCAGAGACCACCGGCTTCCCATTCTCCAAGACCTTTGTTCCAGATGTTTTTCATGTGACGCTCCCAATTCCTCAAAGCCATAGGATTTGGTTCCCTTGGCACTTTAAAACACCTTTTTAAACCTGTCATGGATTTTTCTTCATCCACTTTCGCTCACAAGGTCGTGTCAGCGGAGGACATCAGCTTTTGAAGAAATGTTCAGGACGGGGCCAGGACACGGTGACATTATCCACCCTACTGGATGGGGCTACAGGCTTTTTAGATACAAGGCCTATAGCAAAAAGCTGAAAGAAGGATTCTACCTTGGAACCACACTAAAGCTCTATTATCAATGGTAGAGAGAGACTGCCAAGATCAAGAACCAATTTTCCTGTGATCACTTAATCCTGGGAGTCCTGTTCATTAGGGAAATCGTAGACCAGCTATAATAGAGGTTAAATGACTATCACGTACCTGGTGATGGAGGCCAATGGAGAGAGGGCTTCCCTTGCGGCTAAGTTCCGGACTCCCCTGAGAGTGGGACAGCGGGAGTCAGGCCCAAAGTTGCACAGGTCGCCTGTAGGAGTGCTGGTTGGTGGTCCGCTCAGAAGCACAGCTGGCGCACGGAGATAGGTCTGCAGACAGCAGGCACCTGTACGTGGTATGCAAGCCCTTCCAGGAATAAGAGATTTACTGGGTAGTCGGTTCAAGCCAAGGTCAGGTACCAGGTGGGAATCAGAGCAGACGTAGTCAGGAGGGATAACCGAGGTCATATACAGATGAGCAAGAGAAAGAGTATCCGTAAGCCAGGCCGAGGTCAGATCAGGGGTAAAGCAGAGTAGACAGGTCCAGGAGCAAGCCGAGTCGGTAACAGGAAATCACAGGTCAGAATCACAGGGAACAGGGCACGGGGAGCTAGAGATCATCCAGCAACTTGAGGAAGTGATGAGCCTCCTTATAAAGGCTGTCTGGCACCAAACTGAGGCTGATGTGTACTTCTGCGGCCATGCAGAGTACTGGCAGAAATGCCAGATCTTCCAGAACTTCTGCAGTGGACAGGACCCTGACAATGACTTTTAGTGTATCGCTGTTATGTAGAGATGATTGTTTTTTTCTGTGAACATAAATAGTTTGTATACACAGCAATCTTAATACTGGGAGTCCTGTTCATTAGGGAAATTGTGGACCAGGTATAACAGAGGTTAAATGACTTTCTGTGTATCCCTGTTGTGTAGAGATGATTGTTAATTTTCTTCAGCTAGTAAAAGATAGATAGCATTTGAATGTGTGTATGTACAGTATTCATATTTATCGTAGTCTAAACGCCTCATACTATTGTTTTGTGATGGTAAATAGTTTGTATATACAGCAATCTTGTTCACTGAAAGCTTATGAATACAGCTCCATTATAAGAGTTAAGGAGAGACTGTCAGGATCAAGAACTTATTTTCCTGCGATCATTTAATGCTGGGAATCCTATTCATGAAGGAAATTGTGGACCTGCTATACCAGAGGTTAAATGACTTTCAGTGTATTTCTATTGCATAGAGATGATTGTTGATTTTCTTCAGCTAGTAAAGGATAGATAGGATTTGAATGTGGGAATGTATGCATAGTACTCTTTATGCTTCATATGATTTTTTTCTGTGAATGTAAATAGTTTTTATATACACTAATCTTGTTCACTAAAAGCATTGTAATATACAGTATCTTCCAGAAGTGAGTCCCCCCTCCCCCGCACTGTATACAATGTATATATATATACACACGCACACACAGTATCTTTCAAAAATTAGTCCCCCCCTCCCCCAGACTGTATACAATGTGTGTATATATATATATACACACACACAGTATCTCCCAAAAGTGAGTCCCCCCCTCCCCCAGACTGTATACAATGTGTATATATATACACACACACACAGTATCTCCCGGAAGTGAGTCCCCCCCTCCCCTGGACTGTATACAATGTGTATATATATACACATACACACAGTATCTCCCAGAAATGAGTCCCCCCCTCCCCCGGACTGTATACAACGTGTGTGTATATATATATATATATATATATATATATATATATATATATACACACAGTATCTCCCAGAAGTGAGTCCCCTCTTCCCCCCGGACTGTATGCAATGTATGTATATATATATACACAGTATCTCCCAGAAATGAGTCTCCCCCCTCCCCCAGACTGTATGCAATATATATATATATATATATATATATATTATATACACAGTATCTCCCAGAAATGAGTCCCCCCTCCCCCGGACTGTATACAACGTATATATATATATATACATACACACAGTATCTCCCAGAAGTGAGTCCCCCCTCCCCCAGACTGTATGCAATGAATATATATATATATGCACACACACAGTATCTCCCAGAAGTGAGCCCCCCCTCCCCCGGACTGTATAATATATATATATATATACACATATACACACAGTATCTCCCAGACGTGAGCCTCCCCCTCACATTTGTATCAATATTTGATTCTCTTTTCATGTGACAACACTGAAGCAATGACACTTTGCTACAATGTGACGTAGTCAGTGTACAGCTTTGCAGTAAATTTGCTGTCCCCTCAAAACACACTGCCATTAATGTCTAAACTGCTGGCAACAAAAGTGAGTCACCCCTAAGTGACAAGGTCCAAATTGGGCCCAAAGTGTCAATATTTTGTGTGGCCGCCGTTATTTTCCAGCACTGCCTTAACCCTCTTAGGCATGGCGGTCACCAGAGCTTCACAGGTTGCCACTGAAGTCCTTTTCCACTCCTCCATGACGTCATCACGGAGCTGGTGGATGTTGGAGACCTTGCCAAGATCAATAACTTATTTTCCTGCGATCACCTAATGCTGGGAGTCCTGTTCATGAAGGAAATTGTGGACCTGCTATAACAGAGGTTAAATGACTTTGTGTATCTCTATTGTGTAGAGATGGTTGTTCATTTTCTTCAGCTAGTAAAGGATAGATAGGATTTGAATGTATGTACAGTATGCATAGTACTTTATATGCTTCATATTTTTTTGTGAATGTAAATAGTTTGTATATACAGCAATCTTGTTCACTAAAAGCATTTTAATATAGCTCCATTATAAGAGTTAAGGAGAGACTGCCAAGATCAAGAATTTATATTCCTGCGATCACTTAATGCTGGGAGTCCTGTTCATTAAGGAAATTGTGGACCAGCTATAACAGAGGTTAAATGACTTTCAGTGTATCTCTATTGCGTAGAGATTATTGCTCTGCTTCTGTTAGAAATCACAGGGCCAGGTACAGCCTACCTGGCAAGGCCCCCTTAACCCCTCATGAAAATATCAAAACAAAATTTTTGCTAGTGGATACAAACATAAACATAACTTACAAATTTCCTGCTAACTCTAAAAGATAAAACTGTATTGAGTTAATAACTAAAGCTCTGTATATGAATGAGGTCTTGGGGCTCATTCACATGGGCGTGTGGCATGCACAGCATTTTTTTTATGTGTCTGGAGCAGTGTGCACACAGCCTATGCTACGCTATGGGGACACAGCGCCTGTATGAACACAGCTTCAGGTACTAATTTGACGAGTGTGTGGGTGCAGAGACAGTGTGGATTGGGGGTGCTCCACCCACACCTTCACACCTATCAAATTAGCACCTGCAGCTGTGTTCATACAATTGCTGTGTCCCCTTAGAGCAATAGGTGGCTCCAGCTGCACAAACTGCTCTTCAACACAGTATGGGCCAGAGCCCTTAGCATTTTATACCAATTTTTTTTCACAATGCATTGGGGGGGGGGGGGGGTAGTTGGTGGATTTGGTGAAGCGTCAGGGGTCTAACCAGACTGGTGGTGTCTCATTTTACAGGAAGAGAAAGGTACTGAGGACTTATCTCTACAGCCCCAGGTGCACTGCAGATAAATGAATATGGGAAGAGCTCTGCGCAGAGTCTCCCTGCTCATTCACACACTGAAGCATAGTAAGACAGTTTTCTATGCTTCATTTATGAACACAGTGAGTGATGGGTACAGATCACTCATTGTGTTCATTCAGAAAAGGGCCCGCTTTCCATCCTGAAACATCATCCCTTTTTGCCCACAGCAGCCAGTGGGAGGAAGAGGTTGGGAAGCCAGTAGCACTGGTGGGGGGGCACACAGATGGAAGAAGATAATAAAGGGGGATTGCTGCAGTGGGGGCATTTACTGAAATCGATCTCCTGTGACAGCTGAAAGTCAGCGAGGAGAGAGGAAGAGAAGCCGGCTGTCAGCAGCCAAAAGGTCAGCCATAGAGGATTGGTTCCAGTAAATGTCCCCCCCCCCCCACTGCACCGATTGTTCCCTCCTGTCCAGGATCCCATTCCCCCTGCTTCTCAGCTGCCTGGGCCCCCCTTTCGAACTGATAGGGCCATGGCTCCCTGTTACGTGGAGATCATAGTCAATTTTTCTTCCGCTACTGTAGCTATAACTATGTGCCTGAGCACATTCCACTTTTCTTGACAGAGCACGTCACCTTGAGACAACACTAAAGCTCCAATAAAAGAGTAAGAGAGAGACGGTCAAGATCAAGAACTTGTTCTTCTGTGATCACTTAATGCAGGGAGTCCTGTTCATTCTGGAAATCGTGGACCAGCTATAACACAGGCTAAATGACTTTTAGTGTATCCATAATGCATAGAGATTATTGTAGATTTTCTTCAGCAAGAAAAAGATAGATAGCTTTTCACTGTGTGTATGGAAATTTACAGTACTCCATTGGCCCTGTATTTTTTTTCTCCTGTAAATGTAAATAAACACAGCAATCTTGTTCACTGAAAGCATAATATTATAGTAATGATTTGGTTTCCTTGGGTTTAATTTTCCTTGGGTTTAATCCAAGAATCAGAGAG
This sequence comes from Staurois parvus, assembly GCF_062004578.1. Classification (NCBI taxonomy): domain Eukaryota; kingdom Metazoa; phylum Chordata; class Amphibia; order Anura; family Ranidae; genus Staurois; species Staurois parvus. The sequence continues at coordinate 2,032,209 of NW_028317940.1, read as the reverse complement.
CTGAAAAAAAAGAAAATGCTAAATATCTTGTGCTTGTAGGTGGTGAGGGTGCGGAGGAGGAATTACGGGAGGAACGACAGATGGGTCTATGGACTGATGGACTTATCATTGGAGTATACTACAGACGTCCTGAGGTCTATGAGAAGGGGGAGAGTCGGCTGTTCCAACAAGGTGATGGTGCGGAGGAGGAATTACGGGAGGAAAGATAGATGGGTCTATGGACTGATGGACTTATCATTGGAGTATACTACAGACGTCCTGAGGTCTATGAGAAGGGGGAGAGTCGGCTGTTCCAACAAGGTGATGGTGCGGAGGAGGAATTACGGGAGGAAAGATAGATGGGTCTATGGACTGATGGACTTATCATTGGACTATACTACAGACGTCCTGAGGTCTATGAGAAGGGGGAGAGTCGTCTGTTCCAACAAGGACAAGCTGGGGACACCCAACTACTAAGACACAAGATGGAGACTAAAACCTACAGGATGGGCCGTACTTGTAGTGTTAGGAAATGGAGAAGGAGAAAAGAGGAAAAGGAGACTGGAGGAGAAGCAACAGAAGAAAAGAGGAAATGGGAAGAGAAGAATGACCTTGTGGTTGGAGGTGGTGATGATGCGGAGGAGGAATTACGGGAGGAATGCTAGATGGTCTATGGACTGATGGACTTATCATTGGCGTATACTAGAGACATCCTGAGATCTATGAGAAAGGGGAGAGTCGGCTGTTCCAACAAGGTGATGGTGCGGAGGAGGAATTACGGGAGGAATGATAGATGGGTCTATAGACTGATGGACTCATCATTGGAGTATACTACAGACGTCCTGAGGTCTATGAGAAGGGGGAGAGTCGGCTGTTCCAACAAGGACAAGCTGGGAACACCAAACTACTAAGACACAAGATGAAGACTAAAACCTACAGGATGGGCCGTACTTGTATTGTTAGGAAATGGAGAAGGAGACTGGAGGAGAAGCAGCAGAAGAAAAGAGGAAAAAGGAAGAGAAGAATGACCTTGTGTTTGGAGGTGGTGATGGTGCGGAGGAGGAATTACGGGAGGAATGATAGATGGGTCTATGGACTGATGGACTTATCATAGGAGTATACTACAGATGTCCTGAGGTCTATGAGAAGGGGAAAGTCGGCTGTTCAAACAAGGACAAGCTGGGAACACCAAACTACTAAGACACAAGACTCAGATTATATTGGCATTTTTATCAGCTATATATGAAATGTTACATTTAGAAATGCCATATTTTCCACTTTCATTCAGCAAGTGGCACTCTCCAAGCAAATGAAGCTGCCTAAACCAGCAGTAACATTTTCTCCTCTCAGGGTAAACCAGACAGAACTTTATGAGGACTTAAAAAATCTAACTAAAGGCTTCAAAGTCTACCTTCCATGATAAAGATCAGAGGAGGGTTCAGCCACGTGTTTTCTGAGGTGTATATCAAGGTGTGCTTCTTCCCAGTGTGAGATCTCTGATGTACAGCAACATATCATCCATATAGAAGACATTTCCCGCACTCAGGACACTCCTCCAGGGTGGTGTGGATTCTCTGATGTTTAGGATGATGAGCTTTCTGTGAAAAACATTTTCCGCACTCAGGATAGGAATACGGCTTCTCTCCTGCGTCCGATCATTGATGTTTGACAAGTTCTGATTTTTGCGGATAAAAATTTCCTGCACTCCGGGCAGAAAAACAGCTTTCCCCTTGTGTAGCATATCTGATGTTCAGTAAGATTGGACCTTCATGAAGGGCATTTTCTACACTAAGAAGCCATGCATCTACTCAACTGCGTGAGAACTACAGTGTTTATTAAAATCGTACTTGCGTGAAAAACTTTTCCCGCACTCAGAGCAGGAATATGGCTTCTCCCCCGTGTGAGATCTTTGATGTTTAACAAGGTCTGATTTCTGTGGATAACATTTCCCGCACTCTGGACAGGAATATGGTTTTTCACCTGTGTGAATCCTCCGATGTATTTTAAGATGAGCATTCTGTGAAAAACATTTTCCGCACTCAGGGCAGGAATACGCCTTCTCCCCCGTGTGAGTTGTTTGATGTTGTAGAAGGCCTGATCTTTGTGTAAAACATTTTCCACACTCGGGACAGGAATATGGCTTTTCACCCGTGTGAGTCCTCTCATGTGCGTTAAGATGGGACTTATGTGAAAAACATTTCCCACACTCACGGCAGGAATACGCCTTCTCACCCGTGTGAGTTCTGTGATGTTTTAGAAGGTCATTTCTTTCTCTAAAACATTTTCCACACTCAGAACAGGAATACAGTTTCTCACCTGTGTGAGATCCCAGATGTTTGTTAAGTTGGGACTTGAGAGAAAAACATTTTCCGCACTCAGGGCAACAATACGGCTTCTCCCCCGTGTGGGACCTTTGATGAATAACAAGAGAATTTTTCTGTGAAAAACATTTCTCGCACTCGGGGCAGGAATACGCCTTCTCACCCGTGTGAGTTCTTTGATGTTTTACAAGGTCTGATTTTTTTGTAAAACATTTGATACACTCAGAACAGGAATATGGCTTTTCACCCGTGTGACATGTCCGATGTGAAATAAGATGGACCTTCTGTGAAAAACATTTCCCGCACTCAGGGCAGGAAAATGGCTTCTCCCCCGTGTGAGTTCTTTGATGTTTTGCCAGATTTGATTTTATTGCAAAACATTTCCCGCACTCAGGACAAGAATACGGCTTCTCCCCCGTGTGAGATCTCTGATGTAAAACAAAGTCATATCTTCGAGGAAAACACTTCCCGCACTCGGGGCAAGCAAATATCTTCTCACCCGTGTGCAATCTCTGATGTTCAAAAGGACAGGACTTTGGTAAAAAACATTTCCCGCCTTCCTCCATGTGATCTCCTGTGATGTCCTCATCTTCCATTTTACAACCTGGAGATAAAGTGAGACGATCCTTTGAGGGTTTCTCCATGGCGGGTCCTGGAAAAATAGAAAAACATCATCAATAGATAGGAGAGGGTTAGTTCACTTCCATCAAGATTCCATCTGGATCAGGGAGATAGGGGGGAGCAGATGTTCTCTGTGGATGTCCCAACCAGCTGGGACTCTTCCCCTCTTCAGTCAAAGGGCCTTTACTCCTCCTCCCAGATCACTTCTACATTTACACCGCCTTGTCAGAGGAGCAGGAACCAATGGGGGCTGGGGGGGGGGGGGAACATGCTCTTTACATAACCACAAGCCTAGGCACTGGGTCATGTGATCTCTGATGGACAAGAGGGTCAAAGTTTAGACTTGTAGACCCACTACCATAGAACAAGTGACCATAGGTCTAGGCTTCTGGTGATATTCAGCACTATTACCAACCTATTATTGATCTATATCACTCAACTCTTCCCTACTCTAGACCAATATACAGAGCAGAACTAAGAGAAGAATATATTCTGGTCACCTGTGCTGATCTCTGTAGGAGTGTCCTCCTCTAGGAATGTCCTCCTCATTCCAGCCTCCTCCATATATTGCTGATCATCCCTCACATACGTCTCTTCTACTTCACCCTCAACTTTCAAGTCCATCAGATCTTCACCCTAAACCAACAGAATGGCAGAAAATAACATCTGTAACATAGAAGGATTTATGATGTGAGATCACATAGAACATCTCATCTTGTAGAGTCCACACATCGTCTCCACATGTCAGAGTGTTCCATCACTTTATGTTCCCGACCCTCAACTTCACCGACCTGATGATGGTGAGAGATGGTGTGACCTTCCTGTGTGGAATCCCGGGAATACAGAGGACAGGGACATCTCTCTGGTGGGTTCCTGGTATTAGGTGGCTCCATCATGACTTCCTTGTAGAGATCCTTGTGTTCCTCAGAAAGCTCCTCCATCACACAATACTCCTCATCATCCTCCTCTTCTATCTCTTTTTTAACAACAATATTATAATCCGCGAGGATTCCACTCTGAATACATAATAAAACATTCATTATAAAAACATGCTGCGTATAAATCATATTTATCATCAGTGATTGTTCCTCACCTACCTGATGATGGTGAGGGATGGTGTGACCTTCCTGTGTGGAATCCCGGAAATACAGAGGACGGGGACATCTCTCTGGTGGGTTCCCATGACTGAATCCATCTACCTGATGATGGTGAGGGATGGTATGACCTTCCTGTGTGGAATCCCAGGAATACAGAGGACGGGGACATCTCCCTGGTGGGTTCCCATGACTGGATCCATCTGTAGGAAACACATACACTGACTGAATCCATTGTTTCTATGTGTTTATCAGATGATGGGGTGTGACATAAATGTAAAGATTTGAGTAGCTGAGATGTTATCTGTAGAAATATGACATTGTAGGTTTAGCTTCATTCCATGTTAATATAAGATGTGTTCAGAATTAAGTCAGAGACATATGGTCACCAATTAGCATCTGAAGAGAAAGAGCATCCTCTAGACTGGAGGTGACACCTGGATGCCAATAAGACTTGTCATCTACTTCTAGACATTTCGGCTTCAGAGGCAGTGGGAGACCAAGAGAGGGCTCCGATCTGTCTAGGAGCTCTAAAGTATATCAGCAGATCAAAGGAGTGTGTTTCATCCCTCATAAAAGCTAAAATATTAGTTGCAGAGAGATGAAAATACTTCCTTCTTATTGGACACACTGTAGGCTACACCTGCATGTAAAACTGTATTTGTAGACTATGTAGAATGCCAGAGAAATGCATAAAATGGTTATGTGGCGCTCGATTGCGACAGCTGAACAGTGATCGGTACAGTCGCGATTGGACTGATGCGCTGGTTTTGGAAATTCAATCCATGACTTGGTGATTCAAACCGTTCCTGGTCCGATCGACTTTGGGCATTTCAGCACCCAGAACGTCCTGTGGGCTGGTACAGGAACACCCCCCAGAGTCGATTGGCTAAGAGCTAATGTCCAGCCTATGTCCATATTCCCATAAATTGACTTGGGATATGGACGGTGTGATTCATACGGAGCCGGTTCTATTGACTGGCGGATCGCCGACTTTCTCTGACTTGCACCAGTCGCAGGATAACACTTGGTAAAGGTTTTATTTCTGTCTTTTATTTCCTTTTATTTTATAGTGAATAGCCAATTGTGTGTCTTCTTGTATTTCTTGTATTTTCTGTTATTTTTTATACTTTGTACATATTTTATGCTCTGCCAACTTTCAGGATATTAAATCATAAAATTAATAAGTGACTTCTGGGTACTTGAGCTCGAGCTCATATCTTCGGAGTGGGCGTGTGCGTGTGGGTTGGATCTGTGACATGGGGGATTTAGGTGGATCCTCCGTACTGCTCTCTCCTTTCCAATAAAGTCTCCTCTTACCCGGTGATGTGAGGGGCGGCTGATTGTCCATCATGACATCCTTGTAGAGATCCTGGTGTCCTTTACAAAGCTCCTTCATCACACCATACTCCTCATCCTCCTCTGTGAGCTCTTCTTTAACAATATTACAATCCATGGGGTTTTTGCTCTAAAGATATAAATAAATTTATCGTAGCAAACAAGCATGCCGTGTATAAAATATAACTATCAGTGATTGTTCCTCATCTACCTGATCATGTTCTGCATAGTTGTGATCCTCCTGTGTGGAATACCGGGAATACAAAGGACAGGGACATCTCTCTGGTGGGTTTCTGTAGCCAGTTGACCCCACCGTGATGTCCTGGTAGAGATCATAAAGAAATTCTGACTCCTCCATCACTCCATCCTCCTCCTCTCCCATCTCTTCTTTAACCTCAACGGTAGAATCTCTCAGGTTTCCACTCTGAATATATAATAAAAATGACATCAATGGTAACAATGCAGATAATGTACAGATCCTAATGATACTATCAGTGATTGTTCCTCACCTACCTGATGATGGTGAGGGATGGTGTGACCTTCTTGTGTGGAATCCCGGGAATACAGAGGATGGGGACATCTCTCTGGTGGGTTCCCATGACTGGATCCATCTGTAGGAAACAAACACACTGACTGAATCCATTGTTTCTATGTGTTTATCAGATGATGGGGGATCTAGGTGGATCCTCCGTACTGCTCTCTCCTTTCCAATAAAGTCTCCTCTTACCCGGTGATGTGAGGGGCGGCTGATTGTCCATCATGACGTCCTTGTAGAGGTCCTTGTGTCCTTCTAAATACTCCCACTCCTCCATGGAGAAATAGACAGTGACACCCTGACACCTTATAGGAACCTGACACACACAATGATACAGTCACCATCCAGACACATCCCTTGTCTGTTACTGGAGAATGTCCCAGAATTCCCGGCACCGCTCACCTCTCCTGTCAGCAGCTCCATCATCTTCTTGGTGACTTCTAGAATCTTCTCCATGTTGTGTCTCTCAGGGTTTAGGGAGTCACATGGAGGCACTGTGATGGTCATATGATCATCTGACTTCAGAAGAGGAAATCTCTGTATTGGGGAACCAATAGGAACATCATGTTAGACTCCCAGAATCCTCCTCACCTCTCCGGTCAGGTCTGTGTTTTATTAATAGAGATGAGAGTGATGTCATGTGACCTCCCACAATCCTCCTCACCTCTCTGGTCAGGTCTGTGTTTTATTAATGGAGATGAGAGTGATGTCATGTAACCTCCCAGAATCCTCCTCACCTCTCCGGTCAGGTCTGTGTTTTATTAATAGAGATGAGAGTGATGTCATGTGACCTCCCACAATCCTCCTCACCTCTCTGGTCAGGTCTGTGTTTTATTAATAGAGATGAGAGTGATGTCATGTGACCTCCCAGAATCCTCCTCACCTCTCTGGTCAGGTCTGTGTGACCTCCCAGAATCCTCCTCACCTCTCCGGTCAGGTCTGTGTTTTATTAATAGAGATAAGAGTGATGTCATGTGACCTCCCAGAATCCTCTTTACCTCTCCGGTCAGGTCTGTGTTTTATTAATAGAGATGAGAGTGATGTCATGTGACCTCCCAGAATCCTCCTCACCTCTCCGGTCAGGTCTGTGTTTTATTAATAGAGATAAGAGTGATGTCATGTGACCTCCCAGAATCCTCCTCACCTCTCCAGTCAGGTCTGTGTTTTATTAATAGAGATAAGAGTGATGTCATGTGACCTCCCAGAATCCTCCTCACCTCTCCGGTCAGCAGGTAGATGATCTCCAGGGTGAGGTTTAGTATCCTTTCAGTCATGTGACTCCGGTCCTCCTCCATCCTCATTGGTTATGTGATCTATACAGGTTTCCTGTAGACCAATAATTGATAACAGAGAATGAGGGTCTCTATCATGGAAGAACGGCCCCCAGTGGGATTCCACACAGAGGAACATTCAGTTTAGGGTTTGCTATGGTTTTAGGGGTCTGGGAGTCTATTGAGCTACTTTTGCTTCGTTTTTATACTACCAGTAAAGAAATCTGAATAAGATTGTCAAACACTCCTCCATCACATATTCCCATTGAGGGACGTTTGCAATGTCAATTTTTATTGAAAGTAATCTTTTTTCCATAAACTTCCTTGCCGTTTAAGCTCAGCACTTATATAAGGTGCAGACAAGATGGCATCTACTGACAACGCTCCTGACAGACTGCAGGTGAACCTGTATTTCCCCATCCAGGAAATGTTCCTCCCAGGCTGACTACTCATCTGTCCTCCCTGTAATATGTTCCCTCCACCAATCTCTCCACTATAATATCTTTTCTCCGTTATCTCCCATTCCTGCACCCATCTTCTCCACACAAAATACGTCCTTCTTATCCAATGACAAATCATTCACTCCCAGCTTATCTCCCATCTTGACTACTGAAACTTCCTTCTGTTAGCCGACTTCTGCACAGACTTCCCCCCTTCAGTCCATCATAAATGCTTCTACCAGACGCATCCACCTGACCAACTGCTCAGTGTCCTCCACCCCTCTCTGCCAATCCCTCCACTGGCCTCCATTCAGTGTCCTCCACCCCTCTCTGCCAATCCATCCACTGGCCTCCATTCAGTGTTCTCTACCCCTCTCTGCCAATCCCTCCACTGGCTTCCATTCAGTGTCCTCCACCCCTCTCTGCCAATCCCTCCACTCAGTGTCCTCCACCCCTCTCTGCCAATCCCTCCACTGGCCTCCATTCAGTGTCCTCCACCCCTCTCTGCCAATCCCTCCACTGACCTCCATTCAGTGTCCTCCACCTCTCTCTGCCAATCCCTCCACTGACCTCCATTCAGTGTCCTCCACCTCTCTCTGCCAATCCCTCCACTGGCCTCCATTCAGTGTCCTCCACCCCTCTTCCATTCTGTGTCCTCCACCCCTCTCTGCCAATCCCTCCATTAGCTTTCATTCAGTGTCCTCCACCCCTCTCTGCCAATCCCTCCACTGGCTTCCATTCAGTGTCCTCCACCCCTCTCTGCCAATCCCTCCACTGGTCTCCATTCAGTGTCCTCCACCCCTCTCTGCCAATCTCTCCACTGGCTTCCATTCAGTGTCCTCCACCCCTCTCTGCCAATCCCTCCACTGGCCTCCATTCAGTGTCCTCCACCCCTCTCTGCCAATCCCTCCACTGGTTTCCATTCAGTGTCCGCCACCCCGCTCCTCCTATGACCTCCTGATCTCTATCTCTCCCTCATCACCTGCTCCCATTCTTACCACCAGGACTTCCTTGGAGCCTCTCCCATCCTCTGGAACTCCCTAACCCAATCTGCGTAATTATAAAATAAGTTCTTATTACCTCCTCTGCTGTCACTTTCAGCAAAGTCTCCTCTCTACTTCCTCCCGACTCGCCACTCACCCCAAACTTCCTCTATATACCTGACATCACATCCTGTCTGTCCCTGACATCACTTCCTGTCTTCCATAGAGACTTCCTGTCTGGGTAGAAGTGAGATCACGACCTTGTGGATCTCAGAGGAACTGCAGCCACAAGAACCGTCCCGTAGTGTGGCCCCACCCTTGTGGTGGGTGGGTATGGTCTGTACACCGATCAGCCATAACATTAAGATCACTGATTGGTAAAGTGAATATCATGGATTATCTTGCTACAAAAGTCAATGGGATATATTAGGCAGCAAATGAACATGTTGTCCCTGAAGTCAATGCGTTAAAAGCCCAAAAAAATGGACAACACCGTTTGTTGTGTATGGGGCTGTAAAGCCAAAGACGGGTCAGGGTGTCCATGCTGTGCCAAAAGGGCCTACAATGGGTACGTGAGCATCAGAACTGGACCAGGGAGCTTTTATTAATAATATACAGGGTTTATATGGCACCAACAGTATGCACAGTGCTGTACAAAATGAAGGCAGACATTACAGTTACAATACAATTTGGTACAAGAGGAAACAGAGGGCCCTGATCCTGAGAGCTTACAATCTAGGAGGAAGGGATGAGCGATAGGAAAGGTCATAGCTGTGGGGGGGAGGAGCTGATGGAGGAAATAAATGGCAGTTTACTAGGTAGAAGCAGGATAGACTTCTTTAAAGAGAAAGGATTTCAGGGATCGTCTAAAGATGGATAGATTAGGAGATAGCCGGACAGATTGGGGTAGGGAGTTCCATAGGATGGGAGAAGCTCGGGAGAAGTCCTGGAGGCGAGCATGGGAGGAGGTGACACGGGAATTAGAGAGCAGAAAGTCTTAGGAGGAGTCTTGAAAGAAAGTGGCCTTCTCTGATGGATCACATTTTCTTTTCCATCATGTGGATGGCGGGTGGGTGTCACTTAGCTGGGGAAGAAATGGCAAGGATTGATGGTTGAGCTAGATGGACTTTTGTCTTTTTTCAGCCAAACTATTTAACCATGTAAGATCTGTGCCTCTGGAACAATTCCGGGACCAAAAGAGGGGTTTTTGTAACTGTAATTTTATTCACTTCTCGGTTAGCCATGCAGGGGTGGAGGCGGTGACCTTTCTTCTCCACCAAAAAGATACCTATCCCTGCTGGTGAGGTGAAGGGATGGATAAATTAATCCTTTGCTCAAGCTACAATCTATTTAATCCTTCAGTGCCTCCAGTTCACGTTCCAACAAAGAAAATATTCTCCCTAAGCCTCGGGTAGCAACTTGATCGGGCACTTGTAGAGTCCGTGTGATGGAAATGTACCAGCTCCGTCCAGGAAGTCATGATGAACTTCCAGAAGGAATTGGCGTGATTCTGCACCAGAGTCCATGCACAGTAAGAGCAAGGGTTGGACTGAAGGTTCTGGAAAGAAGTGTTCATGGCGGTAAGAAGACTGAAAGTCCACTTTGCCAGACACCCATTTAATACTGGGGTTATGTGCCTGAACCAAGGTATACCCAGAATGGCCGGGAACAGAGGTGATGAAATGGCATTTAGATGCAACATTTGCGAAATAGGGATGTCATAACTGGCAAAGGAATAAGAGCAAGGGTTGGACTGGAGGTTCTGGAAAGAAGTGTTCATGGTGGTAAGACGTTTGAAAGTCCACTTTGCCAGACACCCATTTAATACTGGGGTTGTGTGCCTGAACCAAGGTATACCCAGAATGACGGGGAACAGAAGTGACGAAAGGGCATTCAGACGCAACATTTGCCGGATGGGGATGTCATAACTGGTAAAGGAATAAGAGCAAGGGTTGGACTGGAGGTTCTGGAAAGAAGTGTTCATGGTGGTAAGAAGAACTTACCACCTGAACCAAGGTATACCCAGAATGACCGGGAACAGAGGTGATGAAATGGCATTCAGGTGCAACAGTTGCCGGATGGGGATGTCATAACTGGTAAAGGAATAAGAGCAAGGGTTGGACTGGAGGTTCTGGAAAGAAGTGTTCATGGTGGTAAGAAGAACTTACCACCTGAACCAAGGTATACCCAGAATGACCGGGAACAGAGGTGATGAAATGGCATTCAGGTGCAACAGTTGCCGGATGGGGATGTCATAACTGGTAAAGCAATAAGAGTAACGGTTGGACTGAAGGTTCTGGAAAGAAATGTTCATGGCGGTAAGAAGACTGAAAGTCCACTTTGCCAGACACCCATTTAATACTGGGGTTGTGTGCCTGAACCAAGGTATACCCAGAATGGCCGGGAACAGAGGTGATGAAATGGCATTCAGGTGCAACAGTTGACAGATGGGGATGTCATAACCGGTAAAGGAAAAAGAGCAAGCGTTGGACTGGAGGTTCTGGAAAGAAGTGTTCATGGTGGTAAGAAGAACTTACCACCTGAACCAAGGTATACTCAGAATGGCTGGGAACAGAGGTGTTGAAATGGCATTTAGACGCAACATTTGCCAGATGGGAATGTCATAACTGGCAAAGGAATACGAGTAAGGGTTGGACTGGAGGTTCTGGAAAGAAATGTTCATGGCGATAAGAAGACTGAAAGTCCACTTTGCCAGAAACCCATTTAATACTGGGGTTGTGTGCCTGAACCAAGGTATACCCAGAATGAGCAGGAACAGAGGTGATGAAATGGCATTCGGGTGCAACATTTGCCAGATGGGGATGTCATAACTGGTAAAGGAATAGTCTCCTGAGTAACTGTTCCAGATTGTATACAGGATCCATCAGCCAGATACCTAGAGAGTCCCTGAGCTTTGTCCTGCAAGGGTATCTGGTACTGGGTGGCAAAAGTCAGGTCAATAAAACAACTGCAAGCTCCTGAATCCATTATGGTGGAGACTGAAATGGCTCTTCCCGGAAGCTGAAGTGAGATGGGGAGAGCAACATGAATGGAACTAGAAGGCACAGGTGGCAGATTAGCAGGTGAGATGGTTAGACACTCTTCAGTGGACAGTTCTGCACGTAGTGACCCACTTCTCTGCAGTAGAGACACAGATTATTCTGCCGCCGGCGGTGATGATGCTCTGCAGGTATTAAGAAGTTGCATAGTAACCCCAACTGCATTGGCCCAGGTTCTTCAATGGCAGGTGAAGATGGAAGGGCTGGAGGCACATTCGATGGTGGTGGAGCCTTAGACAGCTTGACCAGAGTACCTTTCCTACCATCACTTTCTAAGAATTAACAATCTGGATTGACGGATTAATAAATCCCTCCAGCAAGATTGGCACCCCTACAGCAACCTTGGCACCCCTACACAAGCCAGTTTACCTTTGAGGGGTTCAGCAAGGCACAGGCAGAATTGATAATGCAGGGAAGCGTCATTCCAGCTGGCGTCAGCAATCCAGTCACATGATCTTCCACTGCCCTGTGGCCTTGCTGAAGCAAATGGAGGACTGCCACTACTGATGCGGCTCGCTGAGGATCATCATACAACTGTGCCATAGTGTCGAAGAAGAGATTCAAGGTTGACAGCTTGGCTTCCTCATTCTTCAGCAAGTGATGAGCCCAGGTCTGGGGTTCACCTTGAGGTAGTGATATGAGGAACCCCACCTTGGTTGCCTCTAGAGAGGTGTGAGGTTGTATCAAAAGTATAGTTCACATGCGTTTTGGGAGGTTCAGAACTTGCTACGATCGCCACTAGGAGTTCCGGAGGCAGCATCATACCTGTGGCTCCTGATGAAGCAGCTGGGGCAGTGGAGGTTGCAGTGGCAGTTAAAGACACAGGCGTGGGAAGAGTCTGGAGGGGATTCTCAAATCGGATGTACCCCTCTTGTGGGTCATTGATTGCTTGCATCAATGCTGCAACGTGCCAGGCTGATTTCACCTGGGGGACAAGCCCTTCTCAGGCTCCAGCATGGCCTTATGGTACTGTCACATACCTGATGATGGAGCCTGATGTGGAGAGGTAGGCCTTTTACACCTCCAGCTCAGTGCCCCATGTAAGGTAAAAGGAGGTACAAGAGCCTGGAGTGGCACGAGTGCCTGACAGTTCTTATGATGACAGATGCCAATGAGATGTCTGTGTGCACCCAGATGCAGGCTAGACTGTGGACGCAGAGCAGCGGAGATGGCAGGCTGGTGGGTCACTGGCAGAGACAGCAGACACTTGCCTGGCTGCAGGATGGCAGCATGCAGAGGATTGTCACAGGCTCAGTGTGTAGAGCAGAGTCAGGCAAGCCAGGTCAGTAACTAACAGGCTGGTCAAAACCAGAACTACAGACAGGAGAGAAGTCAAAGTCCAGGCCAGAGTCAGCAACGGCGAGGCAGGTAGGGAGCAGGAAGAGATGTAGTCCAGAGACAAGCCAGGGGTTGGTACAGGCAGAGTTCAAGCATGGTCAAGGCAGGTCAGATTGGCAACAGGAGATCAGATACAATAACAGATATGCAGGTAACACTGTTTAAATAGCCCATTTGGTGCCTGTCTTAGTAGTGGGCGTGCATGAGCATGAACCTGGCTAACAGGAACTCTGCGTTTGCGCATAACTTCACCTTGAGACAACAATAAAGCTTCATTTAAAAGTAAGAAAGAGACTGTCCAGATCAAGGACCTGTTTTTCTGTGATCACATAATTCTGGGAGTCCTGTTCATTAAGGAAATTGTGGCACAGCTCTAATGGAAATGGTGAGAGTCCTGTTCATTAAGGAAATTGTGGACCAGCTATAACGGAAATGCTGGGAGTCCTGTTCATTAAGGAAATTGTGGACCAGCTCTAACGGAAATGCTGGGAGTCCTGTTCATTAAGGAAACTGTGGACCAGCTATAACGGAAATGCTGGGAGTCCTGTTCATTAAGGAAATTGTGGACTAGCTATAACGGAAGTTAAATTACTTTTAGTGTATGTCACAAGTTAGCCTGCAGTTTCTTGTTTGTGTATTCTTACCTCCTTGCTGCAGTGCTGTTCCTGATCCCTTCACGTATGTTTGTCTGTGCTCACCTATACACATCGTCTGCTGTTCTCTGGGTTTCATTTCCTTCCCTTCCATCACTTCCTGGCCCACCTCCTAGTTTGCTTGCCTATATAAGACATGCTCAGTCTAGGCCACTTTGCCTGAGCAACTTCTTAGTTATTAGAGCTCCTGTGTGTTACTAACTCCTGTATCCTGCATTGACTACTCGTGTACCGCCCCCGGCTTCATTCTCTGACTGTGCTCGTTTTCTGCCTGTCCTGACCTTGGCTAGTCAATCGGATTTCCGTTTGTCTCCTCCCATTGTATTCTGCTTCTGCGAGCGGTCTCCTCATCCTCAGCTGGGCGTACCTGGTTGCAGCGACCTGGTCCCAGCTTGCTGCAAGTCCATCCCCACCATCAGGGGCTCTGGTAAAGAAGCAGGCTGGGGCTTAGACTCTGCGCCCTCGGGAACCCAAGTTGACTATGTACAAGGGCTCACTACCACAGGTGCTTGATCAGTGTATCCCTGTTGCGTAGAAATGATTGGTAATTTTCTTCAGCTAGTAAAGGATAGATATCATTTGAATGTGTGCATGTATTCATGTTTATATTACTCGATATTCCTCGTCTCATTTTTTTTTTCCTGTGAATGTAAATAGTTTGTATAAACAGCAATCTTTATGCAGGGAGTCCTGTTCATTAGGGAAATTTTGGACCAGCTAGTTCAGTAAAAGCATAATAATATAGTAATGAACTTATCATTGGACTATACTACAGACGTCCTGAGATGGGAAAAGAAGACAAGAATGATCTTGTGGTTGGAGGTGGTGATGGTGCGGAGGAGGAATTACGGGAGGAATGATAGATGGGTCTATGGACTGATGGACTTATCATTGGAGTATACTACAGACATCCTGAGATCTATGAGAAGGGGGAGAGTCGGCTGTTCCAACAAGGTGATGGTGCGGAGGAGGAATTACGGGAGGAATGATAGATGGGTCTTTGGACTGATGGACTTATCATTGGACTATACTACAGACGTCCTGAGAGGCGGCTGTTCCAACAAGGACAAGCTGGGAACACCAAACTACTAAGACACAAGGTTAGATTAGTGTACATTTGAATTTTTATCAGGAAAAATCTGAAATAATACATCTGGAAATGTTATTTTCTACCTGCAGCCAGCAGGTGTCGATCTCCACACAAACGAAGCTGCTTGTGCAGGCTGATTACCACTGCACAAAAATTGTCAGTCTGTAATATAGTCTGATCTCGCCTCTAGCTCTCTCTCTCTCACCATGGTGTCCTCCATGGAAGCTTCTGCTGAAGGTCAGGGGAGATCAGACTACACTGCTAGAGGGACCCAACCAACAGTGACCCCCCCCCCTTTTCTCTCACCATGATTTCCTCCATGTAAGCTTCTGCTGAAGGTCAGGGGAGATCAGACTACACTGCCTTGACCCAACCAACGGTAACCGCCCCTCCTTCTCCCTCCTAGCAGAGGAAGCCAGACACAACGTTGAAGTCTTTAGTGATCTCTGATCTCCTTATAAAGTGTTTCTTCCATGATAAAGATCAGAGGAGCGCTCAGCCACATGTTTTCTGAGGTGTATATCAAGGTGTGCTTCTTCCCAGTGTGAGATCTCTGATGTACGGCAACATATCTTCCATAGAGAAGACATTTCCCGCACTCAGGACACTAATACACCTTGTGGGTTCTCTGATGTTTGAGAAGATAGGACTTCTGTGAAAAACATTTCCCGCACTCAGGATAGGAATACAGCTTCTGAGATCATTGATGTTTGACAAGTTCTGATTCTTGTGGAAACAAATTTCCCGCACTCAGGGCAGAACAACAGCTTTCCCCGTGTAGCATATCTGAGGTTCAGTAAGATCAGACTTTCACAAAGTGCATTTTCTACACTAAGAAGCCATGCGTCTACTCACCTAGAGTGTTTATTAAAATCATACTTGAGTGAAAAACATTTCCCGCACTAAGGGCAGGATTACGGCTTCCCTCTTGTGTGAGATCTTTGATGTTTAACAAGGACTGATTTATGTAAAAAACATCTCCCGCACTCAAGACAAGAATGTGGTTTTTCACCCGTGTGAATTCCCCGATGTATTTTAAGATGGGCATTCTGTGCAAAACATTTCCCGCACTCAGGGCAGGAATACGCCTTCTCACCCGTGTGAGTCGTTTTATGTTGTAGAAGGCCTGCTTTTTGTGTAAAACATTTTCCACACTCAGGGCAGGAATACGGCTTTTCACCCGTATGAGTCCTCTGATGTGTATCAAGATGGTGCTTCTGTGTAAAACATTTCCCGCACTCAGGGCAGGAATATGCCTTCTCACCCGTGTGAGTTCTTTGATGATTGACAAGGCCTTTTTTTTCTCTAAAACATTTCCCGCACTCGGAACAGGAATGTGGTTTCTCACCTGTGTGAGACCTCAGATGTTTGTTAAGATGGGACTTCAGAAAGAAGTATTTCCCACACTCGGAACAGGGATGAGGTTTCTCACCGGTGTGAGAGGTCAGATGTTTGTTCAGATGGGACCTGATAGAAAAACATTCTCCACACTCAGGGCAAGAATACGGCTTCTCCCCCGTGTGAGATCTGTGATGGGCAACAAGATGTTTTTTCTGTGAATAACATTTCCCGCACTCAGGGCAGGAATACGCCTTCTCACCCGTGTGAGTTCTCTGATGTGTTACAAGGACTGATTTTTCTGTAAAACATTTTCCACACTCAGGACAGGAATATGGCTTTTCACCCGTGTGAGTTCTCTGATGTGAAATAAGATGGACCTTCTGTGAGAAACATTTCCCGCACTCTGGGCAGGAAAATGCCTTCTCCCCCGTGTGAGTTCTTTGATGTTTTGCAAGGTTAGATTTTATTGCAAAACATTTGCCGCACTCAGAACAAAAATACGGCTTCTCCCCTGTGTGAGTTCTTTGATGTAAAACAAAGTCGTATCTTCGTGGGAAACTCTTCCCGCACTCGGGGCAGGCATGTTTCTTCTCCCCCTGAATCTCGGCCCCATCCCCCCCTGTATGAGTTTGCTCAGAGTCAGAGAGACTCCATGGTCTCTCCACACTGGGAAGTCCACCATCCATAGTGGAGCTCATTGTGTTTTCTCCGGCACAATCTCCTGGGATGTCCTCATCTTCCATTTTACAACCTGGAGATAAAGTGAGACGATCCTTTGAGGGTTTCTCCATGGCGGGTCCTGGAAAAATAGAAAAACATCATCAATAGATAGGAGAGGGTTAGTTCACTTCCATCAAGATTCCATCTGGATCAGGGAGATAGCAGGGAGCAGATGCTCTCTGTGGATGTCCCAACCAGCTGGGACTCCTCCCCTCTTCAGTCAAAGGACCTTTGCTCCTCCTCCCAGATCACTTCTACATTTACACCTCTTTGTCAGAGTAGCAGGAACCAATGGGGGCTGGGAGGGGGGCGGTAACAGAGAAAAGATCAGAGAAGAATATATTCTGGTCACCTGTGCTGATCTCTGTAGGAGTGTCCTCCTCTATGACTGTCCTCCTCATTCCAGCCTCCTCCGTATATTGCTGATCATCCCTCACATACGTCTCTTCTACTTCACCCTCAACTTTCATGTTCATCAGATCTTCACCCTAAACCAACAGAATGGCAGAAAATAACATCTGTAACATAGAAGGATTTATGATGGGAGATCACATAGAACATCTCATCTTGTAGAGTCCACACATCGTCTCCACATGTCAGAGTGTTCCATCACTTTATGTTCCCGACCCTTAACTCCACCTACCTGATGATGGTGAGGGATGGTGTGACCTTCCTGTGTGGAATCCCGGGAATACAAAGGACGGGGACATCTCTCTGGTGGGTTCCCATTAATAGGTGGTTCCATCCTGATGTCCTCGTAGAGATCCTTGTGTCCTTCTGAAAGCTCTTCCATCACTCCATACTCCTCATCCTCCTCTTTATACTCTTCCTTAATAATATTATAATCCCCGAGGATTCCACTCTAAATATATAAATAAATGTATTGTAACAGAGAAGCTTGTGTATAAAATAGCACTATCACTGATTGTTCCTCATCTACCTGATGATGGTGAGGGATGGTGTGACCTTCCTGTGTGGAATCCCGGGAATACAGAGGACGGAGACATCTCTCTGGTGGGTTCCTGTAGCTGGATGACTCCACCATGGTGTCCTGGTACAGATCTTTGTGTCCTTCTGGAATCTCTGACTCCTCCATCACCCCATCCTCATCCTCCTCCTCTTTTATCTCTTCTTTAACCTCAACTGTAGAATCTCTCAGGTTTCCAATCTGAATATATAATAAAATGACATAAATGGTAACAATGCAGATAATGTACAGATCCTAATGATACTATCAGTGATCATCAATCATCATGAAGTTCTTGTAGAGGTCCTTGTGTCCTTCTAAATACTCCCACTCCTCCATGGAGAAATAGACAGTGACACCCTGACACCTTATAGGAACCTGACACACACAATGATACAGTCACCATCCAGACACATCCCTTGTCTGTTACTGGAGAATGTCCCAGAATTCCCGGCACCGCTCACCTCTCCTGTCAGCAGCTCCATCATCTTCTTGGTGACTTCTAGAATCTTCTCCATGTTGTGTCTCTCAGGGTTTAGGGAGTCACATGGAGGCACTGTGATGGTCATATAATCACCTGACTTCAGAAGAGGAAATCTCTGTATTGGGGAACCAATAGGAACATCATGTTAGACTCCCAGAATCCTCCTCACCTCTCCGGTCAGGTCTGTGTTTTATTAATAGAGATGAGAGTGATGTCATGTGACCTCCCAGAATCCTCCTCACCTCTCCGGTCAGGTCTGTGTTTTATTAATAGAGATGAGAGCTTCTCATCTTCCCCCCAGCCCGCGCCCCCCCCCCCCCCCCCATCCTTTCCATCACTACCAACAACACCACCATCAATCCCGCCCAGCAAGCCAAGGTCCTTGGCGTCATTCTGGACTCAAACTTTTCCTTTAAACCTCATATCAAATCACTTACAAACACATGCAGGCTCCACCTCCGGAACATCGCCAAGATACGCTCCTTCCTTACCCCAGACACCACTAAACTACTCGTACACTCCCTGATTATCTCACGCCTTGACTACTGCAACTCCCTCCTCACCGGCCTACCCCAGTGCAGGCTCTCCCCGCTTCAGACCATCCTGAACTCAGCTGCCAGACTCATCCACCTCACCAGCCGCTCCACCTCTGCCACCCCCCTCTGCCTCTCCCTCCACTGGCTCCCCATTGCCCAACGCATTAAATTCAAATTGCTCACCCTGACCTATAAGGCCATTCACAACACTGCCCCTAACTACCTCACCGACCTGATTCCCAGGTACCACCCTACCCGTACCCTTCGCTCTTCACAGGACCTCCTTCTATCTTGCTCCCTGGTCTCCTCCTCCCACGCACGACTGCAAGACTTCTCCAAGTCCTCCCCCATCCTCTGGAACTCACTACCCCAATCCATCAGACTGTCACCTTCCCTCCTCACCTTCAGGCGCTCCCTGAAAACCCACCTCTTCAGGGAAGCCTACCCCACCCTCACCTAACAGCCGCTGCCCTTCCCTCCTCCTACCACTCCATCCCCCACAGCCGTTTCCTCCTGTGCCTCTACCCCCTCCCTCCTAGATTGTAAGCTCTAAAGAGTAGGGCCCTCTTACCCCTTGTGTACTGTTTGATGTTACTGTTCTGTTTCATGTATTGTCCCCCCCTCTATTGTACAGCGCTGAGCAAACCCTTTGGCGCTATATAAACTCGATAAATAAATAAATAAATGTCATGTGACCTCCCACAATCCTCCTCACCTCTCCGGTCAGCAGGTAGATAATCTCCAGGGTGAGGTTTAGTATCCTCTCAGTCATGTGACTCCGGTCCTCCTCCATCCTCATTGGTCATGTGATCTATACAGGTTTCCTGTAGACCAAAAATTGATAACAGAGAATGATCTGGACTGTACTGGTTGTACAATATTAGGATGGGGATGTATTCTCCAGACTCATCCACCTTATCAACTGCTCAGTGTCCTCCACCCCTCTCTGCCAATCCCTCCACTGGCCTCCATTCAGTGTCCTCCATCCCTCTCTGCCAATCCCTCCACTGGCCTCAACTCACGTAATAAATGCATTTCAAAATATTAACAAAAACCTATAAAACCATCCATAACTGTCCTGAGATACATCACCAACCTGGTTTCAATATATCACCCAAACTGTCCTCTTTCCTTTCCTCCATTGACCTCTACTTCTTTCCCACCCTCATCAACTGAAGTTTAGTGATGAGTCGGGTTATCCAACTCCTCCATTTATTAGCTGAGGCTAAACTCTCTCTTATGAGGGGTGGGGTTATCCATATCCTCCCATCATTGGCTGCTTTTAAACTGCTGACCAGAATCAAAAGTGGATAATAACCAATATAATCAACCAAAAAATCCGCCAAAATTGGGGTCAATGAGAGAGGAAGTGGATACATCTCCACAATGAGGAGAATGTTCCGGCCCCAGAAGTGGGGGAATGTTCTGCCCCTGAAGGGGTTAATCTGGGTTCCCACACTATATATATGTGTATCATCATCTGCTGTAGATAAAAGACGTCACAGTGACTATGGAGGAAGAGAACGGACGTGACTATGGAGGAAGAGGACGGACATGACTGTGGAGGAAAAGGACGGACGTGACGCTGGAGGAAAAGGACGGACGGGACGATGGAGGAAGAGGACGGACGGGACGATGGAGGAAGAGGACGGACGGGACGATGGAGGAAGAGGACGGACGGGACGATGGAGGAAGAGGACTGACGGGACGATGGAGGAAGAGGACTGACGGGACGATGGAGGAAGAGGACTGACGGGACGATGGAGGAAGAGGACGGACGGGACGATGGAGGAAGAGGACGGGCATGACGATGGAGAAAGAGGACGGGACGATGGAGAAAGAGGACGAGACGATGGAGAAAGAGGCCGGCGCGACGATGGAGGAAGAGGCCGGGCGCGACGATGGAGGAAGAGGACGGGCGCGACGATGGAGGAAGAGGACGGGCGCGACGGTGGAGGAAGAGGAGGGGCGCGACGGTGGAGGAAGAGGAGGGGCGTGACGTTGGAGGAAGAGGACGGTCGTGAAGTTGGAGGAAGAGGACGGTCGTGAAGTTGGAGGAAGAGGCCGGGCGTGACGTTGGAGGAAGAGGCCAGGTGTGACGTTGGAGGAAGAGGACGGTCGTGATGGGGGGTTACTGGGTGTAAATAGAAAATCAGATCTTATTACCTCCTCTGCTGCCACTTCCACCAAAATTGCCTCTCTACTTCCTCCCGACTTATTGCTCATGAACTGTCTATTCATACTTGACATCACTTCCTATCTGTCCCTGACATCACTTCCTGTCTTCCATAGAGACTTCCTGTCTGGGTAGAAGTGCGATCCCCACCTTTGGAGCTCAGAGGAACTGCAGACCAGAGAACCGTCTGGTAGTGTGACCCCGGCCTTGTGCTGGGTGTGTATGGACTGTTCACAGATCAGTAAAAAAACATTAAGACCACCGATAGGTAAAATGGAAGACGTTGATCATCAGGTAACATTGGCATCTGAAAGTGGGTGAGCTGTTATTCAGAAAGTAAAAATGTTGTCCCTGAAGTCCATGTGCTGAAAGCAGAAAAAGATAGGCCCTGCAGTTTGTTGTGTATGGGGGGGCGGTGTAGCCGCTGACCAGTCAGGTCGCCCATGCTGACCTGTGTCCTACAATGGGCACGTGAGCTTCAGAACTGGACCACGGAGCCATGGAAGAAGGAGGCCTGGTCTGATGGATCACATTTTCCTTTACATCAAGTGGATGGACGGATACTGAGCTGGGGGTTCTACTGGAAAAAACAGCATCATTGAAGCATCACAGAAACATCAGGAACACATTAAAAAAGCGGTAGACACTTTATAAAGATGGAAAAGGACATATAAAGATATCCAAAGCCTTGAATAGGCCGGTCAGTACTGTTCAATCACTTACTAAGAAGTGGAAAATTCAGGGATCTCTTGATTCACAGCCAACGTCAGGTAGATTAAGAAAGATTGCAACCACAACTGCCAGAAGAATTGTCCGGCAATACAAAGAAAACCCCCCAGAGGTGACTGCAGGAGAAATCCAGGCTGCTCTGGAAAAAAAACGGCGTTGTTGTTTCTAGGAGCACAACATGACAACACTTGAACAAAAATGAGCTGCATGGTGGAGTTGCCTTTACTGCACCAATGTCACAAAAAAGCCCGGTTACAATATGGCTAACATCACCTTGACACAGCTTCTGGCACACTGTAATCTGGACCAACGAGACCAAAATAGAGCTTTTTCGACACAACCATAAGCTCTATGTCTGGAAAGAAGTCAACAAGGCCTATAGCGACAAGAGTACCATCCCCCACTGTGAAGCATGAATGTTTTGGGGGTGTGTGAGCTCTAAAGGCATGGGGAATCTTGTGAGGATTGATGGCAAGATGAACGCAGCATGTTATCAGAAAATACTGGGAGACAATTGGTATTCTTTGGCAGGAGAGCTGCGCATTGGACGCTCTTGGACTTTCCAGCAGGAAAATAGCCCTCAACACAAGGTTAAGCTGAACCTCCAGTGGTTCCAGCAGAAAAAGTTGAAGGTTCTGGAGTGGCCATCACAGTCTACTGACATCGAGCCATGCTGGGGAGACCTAAAACATGCTGTTCATGCAAGACCACCAAAGACTTTGCATGACCTGGAGGCAAGACAAATGGGCAGTTCTACCACCGGCAAGAATTCGGGGGGCCTCTTAGACAACTATTACAGAAGATGGCATGCTGTCATTGATGCTAAAGGGAGCGATACTAAGGATAAAGATCCAAGAGGGGGCAGACTTCTGAACAGGGGGGCATTTCATTGGTTTACATTTTGCCATGTTGTGTTTTATGATTGGCCCATTCTGTTATGACCTCCAGTTACAGAATATGAATTTCATAGGAATGGGGTTTGCCGGCTCACTCTTGTTTCCTTTAACCCCTTTGCGCTGGCGCCTCCCGGCCCTTTAAGAGTTTGAGAAGACGATGCAGGGTTTTAGGGTCATGTGACGACCGTGATTCGCTGTCACATGATCGGAGAAGGTCCCGATCGCAAGGGGAGATCGGGACCTTTCCGTGAGTCACGGATATATGTGCTTGGAGCGTGAAGGGTGCGCGCTCTCAGCACATATATATTTTCAAATGGTGCGCAAATATGGCGTCAAGGCCCAGACGCCGAGAGGCAACATATTTGCATGCTAGGGGTTAAAAATGGTACATCCTGTGTACTACCAATTCTCCAAGGGGAGGGCAAACTTTTCAGCCCAACTGGACGTTTAAATGTGACTAATTTTACCGAATTTTAAGCAAGAAAGTGTATTACGGACAGGGGCGGACTGACCATTCGGGAACTCGGGCACTGCTCGGGGGCCCGGGGTAAGAAGGGGGCCCCATGAGATGCCCCTGGTACCTTTCATAGGCTTTTTTGGGTGTGGTTTGAGTGTGGGTAAGGAAGCATGGGCCCCATGATCCCATATTGCCCAGGGGCCCCATGAGTTGTCAGTCCGCCCCTGATTACACATGGTTACTCAACACTCTTCCCATACATCATACTGTACACAGAGCTGTGGGAGGGACCCAGCAGGCTCCAACCCCCTACCTGCAGAAAGCTCCTGGATGGGGCTACAGTAGCAACACAAACCAAAAAGGCCAACTCTACCCTCAGATAACATGAAAGCTCCATTATAAGATTTAGAGGGAGACTGCCAAGATCGAGAACCAGTTTTCCTGCGATCGCTTCATGCTGGGAGTCCTGTTCATGAAGGAAATTGTGGATCACCTTGAACAGAGGTTAAGTGACTTTTAGTGTTTCCATATTGCAGAGATTGTTGTTACTGTCATTATTTTCTTCAGCTAGGAGAGGATAGATAGCATTTGAATTTATTTATTTATTTCAGGTACTTATATAGCGCCATCAATTTACACAGAGCTTTACATATATATAGTAAGCTCACATCAGTCCCCGCCCCCGAGGGGAGTACATTCTAAGGTCCCTAACTCCCATTCATACATACACATACTAAGGACAATTTAGACAGGAGCCAATTAACATTCATGTGCACACACATCTTTAATACCATCTCTCTCTTTTCCCTTTGGAATTTTCCTTTTTTTTTTTTTTTATGCGTTCTTTTTGTTTTTTGATGCGTTGTTTTTCGACACATTACTTTTGATATATTTTATTGATTTATTTATTTTTCTGCTGTTTTGATATGTATGGTTTTTTGTGATTTTTTTTTTTTGTATTTTATCCCAAGTAGACATGTTTTTGTTTTTTTTATGCGTTTTTTGTATGCGTTTTTTTGCATATATTTATATTTAAATTTTGATTATTTACAAATGTGGCATTTTGTTGATGTAAGACATTTTAAGTATTAAGTTAGCTTTTTGCAGATATATTGGAAGTTTAATTAAACTGTTTCAGCTTGCTCAAGGATAAGATGATCCTGAGCTTTTTGTGTCCAGCCGATTCTCAGAAAGCTAGCAGAAACAGTTTATACCAAGAAAAGTATATGTCATGTTTCATGTAGTCAGCTCATAATGGAAACTTACAAAGTTGCGGTTTTAAAACTCGCTCCTCCCGTGCCTTTTTAATTCTGTTCTGTACTCTATATAACCCAAGTAATGTCTAATAAACTTTGAGCATCTTTGAACATAAGCTGCCATTATGTCCGTGTTCATGGGGTGTTCCCAGAATTCTGCTGATAAACCAGGCATCTCTCCACAGATTGGGGGTCTCAGAGGGGATAAAGAAAATCGATCATTTCAGCATCTTAGCCCATATCTTCTTGGGATATTTACTCACTTTTATCTGTGTTTGTTATTCTATTTTTTCATTTTATAATTTTTTCATAATTATTTTTTCACCATTATTTTTATCTATTATTCTTTTTCTCTTTCTTTGTTTTTCCTTTTTATTCCACTTCACTTTCCTTTTTTCTTTTCTTCCTTTCTTGTAGTTCTCTGAGATCGCTACTTTTGATATGATGGTTTTATATGTCTTGTTACAATGTATTGGTAGGCGTACCCTCAGGATTCAGAAGTGCTGATTAGGACGAGTGTTCTTTATTAACTAATACCTATATAATGCAGGCCATAGACGGGTCGTTTATCAGCCGAATTTTCGTCCAAAAGAATAATCAGCCGATATTTGCACCGTTAGTGGGGCAATGTCGTCAGCCGATTTTCGCGGTTCCTTCTCGTTTCTTTTATCGGTCATGCTGGAAAATCTACGAAAAATGGCTGTTTTTCATAAGCATTGGTGGCAACGACTGATTTTTCGTTTTTCGGCCTACAATTTGGCCGATAAATGACCTGTCTGTGGCCTGCATAAGATGGCACTTTTGTTGTTTTTTTTGTTATGATGAAGCGTGAGATGGTATGAAACGCGTTAGCAGGTCCCGTATTCATGTCCTGGTGTTTTGTGTGTCCTATGGATCAATAAATACACACTATATTCATCTATCCTCCGGTGTGTGGCTGACCCTTCTTCCTATTGCAGCCAATTAACCTACCAGCATATCTTTGGAGTGTAGGAGGAAAACAGAGTAACCAGAGGAAACCCACGCAGGCACAGGGAGAACATGAAAAATCCAGGCAGGTGGTGCCATAGTTGGGATTCAAACCCCAGTGCTGCCAGGCATTTGAATGTGTGTATGTATGCATATGTATAGTACTCTAATATGTAAAGAGTTTGTATACACAGCAATCTTACTCAATAAACACAGATTGTTAGAGAAAATTGATTTGTTTTCTTGGGTTTACTTCAAGTATTAGAGACCTGAAAAGGGAAAAAGCAAAAATATTTTGAGGTTGCAGGTGGTGATGATGTGGAGGAATTACGGGAGGAATGATAGATGGGTCTATGGACTGATGGACTTATCATTGGAGTATACTACAGATGTCCTGAGGTCTATGAGAAGGGGGAGAGTCGGCTGTTCCAACAAGGTGATGGTACAGAGGAGGAATTACGGGTGGAATGATAGATGGGTCTATGGACTGATGGACTTATCATTGGAGTATACTACAGATGTCCTGAGGTCCATGAGAAGGGGGAGAGTCGGCTGTTCCAACAAATACATGCTGATAAAACAAAACGACTAAGACACAAGATTAGAGTTATATTTGCATTTTTATCAGCTACATATGAAATGTTACATCTGGAAATGTCATATTTTCCACTATCAGCCAGCAGGTGGCACTCTCAAAGCAAATGAAGCTGCCTGCGCAGGCTGATGACTACTGTACAGACTCTGTTAGTCTCCCCTTCTCCCCCATATCTAGATTCTCTCTCACCATGATGTCCTCCATGGAAGCTTCTGCTGAAGGTCAGGAGAGATCAGACTACACTGCTAGAGGGAACCAACCAGCAGTGACCCCCCCCCCTCCTTCTCTCTCACCATGATGTCTTCCATGGAAGCTTCTGCTGAAGGTCAGGGGAGATCAGACTACACTGCAAGAGGGACCCAACCAGCAGTGAACCCCCCCCCCCTTCTCTCTCACCATGATGTCCTCCATGAAAGCTTCTGCTGAAGGTCAGGGGAGATCAGACTACACTGCTAGAGGGACCCAGCCAGCAGTGACCCATACCTCCTTCTCTCTCACCATGATGTCCTCCATGGAAGCTTCTGCTGAAGGTCAGGGGAGATCAGACTCCACTGCTAGAGGGATCCAACCAGCAGTGACCCCCCCTCTTTCTCTCTCACCATGATGTCCTCCATGGAAGCTTCTGCTGAAGGTCAGGGAAGATCAGACTACACTGCTAGAAGGAACCAACAAGCAGTGACCATCCTCCTTCTCTCTCACCATGATGTCTTCCATGGAAGCTTCTGCTGAAGGTCAGGGGAGATCAGACTACACTGCTAGAGGGACCCAACCAGCAGTGAACCCCCCCCCTTCTCTCTCACCATGATGTCCTCCATGAAAGCTTCTGCTGAAGGTCAGGGGAGATCAGACTACACTGCTAGAGGGACCCAGCCAGCAGTGACCCATACCTCCTTCTCTCTCACCATGATGTCCTCCATGGAAGCTTCTGCTGAAGGTCAGGGGAGATCAGACTCCACTGCTAGAGGGACCCAACCAGCAGTGACCCCCCCTCTTTCTCTCTCACCATGATGTCCTCCATGGAAGCTTCTGCTGAAGGTCAGGGAGGATCAGACTACACTGCTAGAAGGAACCAACAAGCAGTGACCATCCTCCTTCTCTCTCACCATGATGTCTTCCATGGAAGCTTCTGCTGAAGGTCAGGGGAGATCAGACTACACTGCTAGAAGGACCCAACCAGCAGTGACCACCCTCCTTCTCTCTCACCATGATGTCCTCCATGGAAGCTTCTGCTGAAGGTCAGGGGAGATCAGACTACACTGCTAGAGGGACCCAACCAGCATTAATGCCAGATTAAGCCAGAAAGAAATTTATGAGGACAAAACATTTTCATGACGGGCATTTTCTACACTGAAGTTATGTGTCTTCTCACCTGTGTGAGACCTGGTGTGTTTGTTAAAATAGTACTTGAGAGAAAAACATTTCCCGCACTCAGGGCAGGAATACGGCTTCTCCCCCGTGTGAGACCTTTGATGTTTAACAAGGTCTGATTTCTGTAGAAAACATTTCCCGCACTGAGGACAGGGATACGGCTTTTCACCGGTGTGAATCCTCCGATGTATTTTAAGATGGGAATTCTGTGAAAAACATTTCCCGCACTCAGGGCAGGCATACGCCTTCTCACCTGTATGAGTTGTTTGATGTTGTAGAAGGCCTGATTTTTGTGTAAAACATTTTCCACACTCAGGGCAGGAATACGGCTTCTCACCTGTGTGAGTCCTCTGATGTGTATTAAGATGGTGCCTTTGTGCAAAACATTTCCCGCACTCAGGGCAGGCATACGCCTTCTCACCCGTGTGAGTTCTTTGATGTTTTACAAGGCCTTTTTTTTCTCTAAAACATTTTCCACACTCAGGACAGGAATGCGGTTTCTCACCTGTGTGAGACCTCAGATGTTTGTTAAGATGGGTCTTCAGAGAAAAACATTTCCCGCACTCAAAGCAAGAGTACGGCTTCTCCCCCGTGTGAGATCTTTGATGTGTAACAAGATATGATTTCCGTGAAAAATATTTCCCACACTCAGAACAAAAATGTGCCTTCTCACCCGTGTGAGTCCTTTGATGTTTTACAAGGTCTGATTTTTCTGTAAAACATTTTCCGCACTCAGGACAAGAATGCGGCTTTTCACCCGTGTGAGACTTTTGATGTGTAACAAGATGGGCTTTCTGTGAAAAACATTTCCCGCACTCAGGGCAGGAAAATGCCTTCTCACCCGTGTGAGTTCTTTGATGTTTTGCAAGGTTTGATTTTATTGAAAAAAATTTTCCACACTCAGGACAGGAATACGGCTTTTCACCCGTGTGAGACCTCTGATGTGTATTAAGATGGGATTTGAGTGGAAAACATTTCCCGCACTCAAGACAGAAATACGGCTTCTCACCTGTGTGAAACCTATAATGTGTATTAAGATGGGACTTGAGTGAAAAACATTTCCCGCACTCAAGGCAAGAATGTGGCTTCTCACCTGTGTGAAATCTTTGATGTACAGTAAGATCTGATTTCCGTAAAAAACATTTCCCGCACTTAGTACAGGAGTGAAGCTTCTCAGTCATGTGAGATCTCTGATGTACAGAAAGGCTTAATTCAGAATTAAAACGTTCCCCAAATTCAGGGCAGGAAAATGTATTTTCCCACTTAAACCCGGCCCCATCCCCCACAGTACGAGGGTGCTCAGAGTCAGAGGGATTCCATGGTCTCTCCACACTGGGAAGTCCACCATCCATAGTGGAGCTCATTGTCTTTTCTCCAGCGCAATCTCCTGGGATGTCCTCATCTTCCATTTTACAACCTGGAGATAAAGTGAGACGATCCTTTGAGGGTTTCTCCATGGCGGGTCCTGGAAAAATAGAAAAACATCATCAATAGATAGGAGAGGGTTAGTTCACTTCCATCAAGATTCCATCTGGATCAGGGAGATAGGAGGGAGCAGATGTTCTCTGTGGATGTCCCAACCAGCTGGGACTCCTCCCCTCTTCAAAGAGCCTTTGGTCCTCCCAGATCACTTCTACATTTACACCGCCTTGTCAGAGGAGCAGGAACCAATGGGGGTTGGGGGGGGGGCGGTAACAGAGCAGAAATAAGAGAAGAATATATTCTGGTCACCTGTGCTGATCTGTGTAGGAGTGTCCTCCTCTATGAATGTCCTCCTCATTCCAGCCTCCTCCGTATATTGCTGATCATCCCTCACATACGTCTCTTCTACTTCACCCTCCACTTTTATGATTATCAGATCTTCACCCTAAACCAACAGAATGGCAGAAAATAACATCTGTAACATAGAAGGATTCCCGACCCTCAACTCCACCTACCTGATGATGGTGAGGGATGGTGTGACCTTCCTGTGTGGGATCCCGGGAATACAGAGGATGGGGACATCTCTCTGGTGGGTTCCTGTAGCTGGATGACTCCACCACGGTGTCCTGGTACAGATCTTTGGAAATCTCTGACTCCTCCATCACTCCATCCTCATCATCCTCCTCTTTTATCTCTTCTTTAACCTCAACTTTAGAATCTCTCAGGTTTCCACTCTGAATATATCAAACAAATTATTGTAACATACAAGCTTGTTTATAAAATATAACTATCAGTGATTGTTCCTCATCTACCTGATCAGGTTTTGCATAGTTATGATCCTCCTGTGTGGAATCCCGGGAATACAGAGGACGGGGACATCTCTCTGGTGGGTTCCCATGACTGGATCCATCTACCTGATGATGGTGAGGGATGGTGTGACCTTCCTGTGTGGAATCCCGGGAATACAGAGGATGGGGACATCTCTCTGGTGGGTTCCCATGACTGGATCCATCTGTAGGAAACACACACACTGACTGAATCCATTGTTTCTATGTGTTTATCAGATGATGGGGGATCTAGGTGGATCCTCCGTACTGCTCTCTCCTTTCCAATAAAGTCTCCTCTTACCCGGTGATGTGAGGGGCGGCTGATTGTCCATCATGACGTCCTTGTAGAGGTCCTTGTGTCCTTCTAAATACTCCCACTCCTCCATGGAGAAATAGACAGTGACACCCTGACACCTTATAGGAACCTGACACACATAATGATACAGTCACCATCCAGACACATCCCTTGTCTGTTACTGGAGAATGTCCCAGAATTCCCGGCACCGCTCACCTCTCCTGTCAGCAGCTCCATCATCTTCTTGGTGACTTCTAGAATCTTCTCCATGTTGTGTCTCTCAGGGTTTAGGGAGTCACATGGAGGCACTGTGATGGTCATATGATCACCTGACTTCAGAAGAGGAAATCTCTGTGTTGGGGAACCAATAGGAACATCATGTTAGACTCCCAGAATCCTCCTCACCTCTCCGGTCAGGTCTGTGTTTTATTAATAGAGATAAGAGTGATGTCATGTGACCTCCCAGAATCCTCCTCACCTCTCCGGTCAAGTCTGTGTGATGTCATGTCACCTCCCAGAATCCTCACCTCTCCGGTCAAGTCTGTGTGATGTCATGTGACCTCCCAGAATCCTCCTCACCTCTCCGGTCAGGTCTGTGTTTTATTAATAGAGATGAGAGTGATGTCATGTGACCTCCCAGAATCCTCCTCACCTCTCCGGTCAGCAGGTAGATGATCTCCAGGGTGAGGTTTAGTATCCTCTCAGTCATGTGACTGTGGTCCTCCTCCATCCTCATTGGTGCCGTCATCTATGAAGGTTTCCCTGTAGACAGATAACATTGATGAGAGAATGATCTGGATTGGTTGTACAATGATAGGAAGAGGATATCAGGAGGTAATATGAAGGTCAGTAGGTTGAAGAACCATGGTCCCCACCAGTTGGAACATTTTTAATATGGGCTGTTTAGCATTTGCTATGATTCTTGGGGTCTGGGAGCCTCTTTTTTTAACATTAGAGCTGAAATGATAACTAGGATCCTTCTTCTGCCTTTTTAAATTGTACAATGTACCCCTTTTTCCCATCTGGGGGCCCCCTTTTTCTAAAGGGACCATCCACAATTCCCTGCACAAAGACCCCCAAAATTACCATCTAAGGTTGTGGTCAAGAGGTCTTTGTCCTCATCAAAATGGGGACTAGTTACTTTCCCAGGGGTGTCCCCTTTGGCATTTAAACCCTCTTGATGTTGGCACCATGTGGCCTGGTATGTTTCAGAAAGGATGGGGGGGGGGATGATTTTTTTCCCTGTTTCCTGGCCAGCAAGGTTGCAAGTTCTGATCAGGCTCTGGCAATAATTTAGGGGAAAATGTTAGGATTTCTTGGTTTTTTTTTGCTTTGCTCTTTAAAATCCGTAACAGACCCAAAGGGTCAGATATAGAAATTGGGGGTCCCTGACTTCTTTTTATGACGAAACATGTCAGCTGGAGCAACGGGTTAAGACGTCGGATATAGGAATTAAGGGGCCCCTGATGACGTCTTTTCATGACGAAACGCGTCGGTTGGAGCAACGGCTTAAGACGTCAGATATAGAAATTAGGGGCCCCATATGACGGCTTTTCATGTCAAAACGCGTCGTCTGGAGCAACGGGTTAAGACGTCGGATATAGAAATTAGGGGCCCCTGATGTTTTTTCATGACGAAACACGTCAGATGACGTCATCGCGTTACGGATCGCGGCCATGTGGCTGGTTGGGAAACATTCCCTGATATTTTTTATGCCAAACGTATTTGGATGTTTGTAAGTGCAATACCTTTTATTAAATTTAGCTTTTTATAAATTACTACTCGGTGATACATTATATTGAATATTTGATAACTAGTGCTGCATTTTGTCATATATAGTAGAAATTGGGGGTGATGCTATTTTTTTTTTAAATGTCAACCAGTATAAGGCCAGTGGCGATACCCTATTGGCTGTTAGGAAGTTTGCCCTCAACAGGAAGCTGTCACATTTAGCCTTGGATACTGTAGGCCACTTGCACCTTCTGGAAAACTCCACTCCCCAACATCTTTACTCTCCCTCTCTACTGGCATCTTCTCCATCCCTATAAAGCATGATCTGGTCACCCCCGTACTTAAAAAACCCTGAATGGGTCCCACCAGTATAGGGTCAGTTGCCATACCCTATTGGCTGTTAGAAAGTTTGCCCTCAACAGGAAGCTGTCACATTTAGCCTTGGATACCGTAGGCCACTTGCACCTTCTGGAAAACTCCACTCCCCAACATCTTTACTCTCCCTCTCTACTGGCATCTTCTCCATCCCTATAAAGCATGCTCTGGTCACCCCCATACTTAAAAAACCCTGAATGGGCCCAACCAGTATGAACAACCCAAGACCCATCTCCTTACTCCTGTGTATTTCCAAAGTTCTTGAAGACCTTGTCCTCAACCATCACTGAGAACAACCTTCTTGCCCCCTTAGTTTTACCTCCTTTGACATTGCCCTCCTAAAACCAACGGGTTACCAACTGCTAACACCAATGGCCACCACTCTGCACCCATACTCAGACCTTTCTGTTGCCTTTGATTAGAAATACGCATTTCGATTCCTTTTTCTGATGAAATTTGTGTTTCTGTGATCTCCAAATAGACATAGTAGCCAATGTCAACTAATCCAAAAAAAAAGTTCTACCGAAATTAAAAAATGCATTTCATTTGGATGACGTCCGATCAGGGGCGGAATGACCATTTGGAATTTCGGGCACTGCCCGAGGGCCCGGGGTCAGTAGGGGCCCCATGAGATGCCCCTGGTACCTCATAGGCTTTTTTGAGTTTGGGCAAGGACACAGGGGCCCCATGATCCAGTATTGCCCGTGGGCCCCATGAGTTGTCAGTCCACCCCTGCATCCGATGCGACATTAGTTCAGGCTCGTGGGGAAAGGAATTCAATTTTGAATTTGTTTGATCATTTGGATTCGGATAACGAATGGATCTGAATTTTGATTCTTTTTTTTTTTACTACATTTTCATTCATTTTACATTATAAATAAAACACATTTTCAAAACTTTGCAATCTCAAATTCCATAACAAATTTTACATATTGACTACCCCCCCGACCAGTCACCTCCTACTATTTCCTTTTTCTTTTTCTTCTTCCTGTTCCACTTTTTACTCCTACCATCTTTCGTCTTCACTCCACGCTCCTTCCCTAACAAAGACTAAAGGAACCATTATTCCTATAATTGCCTCCCGTATGGAAGAAAAATATATTTTAAATATATTTAAAAAATATTCTTCCCAAATATATTGCCATATAATTGAAATGCTACAATTTTGGCCGTATTCAATATATTTAAAAAAAATAAAATAAATAAATAAATATATATATATATATATATATATATATATATATATATATATACTGCATGTTGAAATGCGTTTTTATTACAAAATATCTGAAAAATATTTGTAAAAATACATTTCAAATACACTGTATGTCTTTAAAAATACAAATCTACATATTTGGAATAAACAAAAAATATAAAACTTTTCCCTTTAACAAATAAAATAAAAATAAAACCAACATAAAAAAACATAACAAAATGTCCAAAATATCAAAAATTCAAAAAATAGTCCCCACAATTGTAAACAATAGTTCTCTTTCTTCTTTCGTCAAAAAACTCCTTCTCAATACCCGCAAATCCTGATGACAGTACACCTCAAAAAGAAAAAACTTGACATAGTGTCATACCTTTTAAATTATAAAAACACACGTGCCACTCACTGTGCAACATGCAAAAAATCTTTCTAAATGTGTATACTCTATAAACGAGTATCTATACACATACAAATATTCTTTTGTGTACCTAAAAATGTGAATATAAATATAAGTGAAAGACACTCACACAAAGTGTCATTAGCACAATATGTGAAAACAACTCCAAATTGTCACTGCAAGTGTGTATCACCACACCCTGTATACATCAGTGATGACCTTAAACCCAAACCAACACTCTCCAACTCATATGCTGATGGATAATTACCCTATATAAGAAACAACAGGGCATAACACCACTCTGGGTTGACTTCTCCTCATTACGATTTCATCCAATGCTAGGGTTTTTCTTCCATTATCCTCACAAGAAAATCCACAGTCACAAATAGTAGATAAAAATATCCTCCTTTATTTGGTAACTCACATTAAAATTTGAGTGAAGCAGCTCCTCCTCACAGGGATACAGGTGTAGACAAGTTTAGGGAAACATTGGCCACATGTTCCCACTTCCAAGATGGCCGCGCCATATTTGGAATGCAATTACAAATATACGAAAAAGTATGAGTTAAAATTACTTTTTTATATGTTAAATAAAATCTGAAGAATATATTTTAAAAAAATATATTTTTAAAAATATATTTTTTTTAAATATATATAAGTGATTTTGCATTTCTGGGTAGGGGGCACGTGTGAGAGGTATGCAGAATACATCTCTGAACGCCAATGTGTCAAACCTTGAAGCAGATCAGCTACAGCAGCAGACCACACCGGGGTACCACTCGTTGCTTGGTCTGATGAGTCTGAATTTTGGATGCGATATTCGGATGGTCGGGTCAGAATTTGGTGTAAACAACATGAAAGCATGGATCTATCCTGCCTTGTATCAACAGTTCAGGCTGGTGGTGATGGTGTCATTGTGTGGTGGATCCATCCTGCCTTGTATCAACGGTTCAGGCTGGTGGTGTCATGGTGTGGTGGTGTCATGGTGTGGTGGATCCATCCTGCCTTGCATCAACGGTTCAGGCTGGTGGTGGTGGTGTCACGGTGTGGTGGATCCATCCTGCTTTGTATCAACAGTTCAGGCTGGTGGTGGTGGTGTCATGGTGTGGTGGATCCATCCTGGCTTGTATCAACAGTTCAGGCTGGTGGTGGTGTCATGGTGTGGTGGATCTATCCTGCCTTGTATCAACTGTTCAGGCTGGTGGTGGTGGTGTCATGGTGTGGTGGATCCATCCTGCCTTGTATCAACTGTTCAGGCTGGTGGTGGTGGTGCCATGGTGTGGTGGATCCATCCTGCCTTGTATCAACAATTCAGGCTGGTGGTGGTGTCATGGTGTGGTGGATCCATCCTGCCTTGTATCAATGGTTCAGGCTGGGGGTGGTGGTGTCATGGTGTGGTGGATCTATCCTGCCTTGTATCAACTGTTCAGGCTGGTGGTGGAGGTGCCATGGTATGAGGAAGATTTTCTTGGCACTAGCAAGGTGGACCTAATAAATTGGCCGGTGAGTGTTTGAAACGAATGCCGAAGATACAAAACAAATTCCGAAAACTAATCGGTTCAACATAACGAATATGATGAAATGAAATTCTTCAACAACTGAATATATCCAAAATAAAATAAAACTTTCTGACATCTGCATGTCTACCACTGATACAGTAGACAACTGGCTCCTCCTCACAAGACTTCACTAACTTGGCCTTCAAGACTTTGCTCTTCACTGGTTCTCCTCCTACCTGCCTTAATGCACTTTTGGTGTTGCCTACAACTCCACCTTCTTCTCTCTCTTGTAGTGGGCCCCCCAAGGCTCTCGGGATTCCCAGCTGACAGCAGAATGCAAACAAATGGGCCAGAGAGTAAAAATAAAAACAAAAAAAGGAGTGGATGTCTCCACACAATCTACACTAGGCCTTTCGGATCTGGTATGGATTTTAAGGAGGACCCCACACCAAAAATTAGAAAAAAAAATGGCATTAGGTTCCCCTTCCCAAAATCCATACCATACCCTGAACATGCAGGTAGGAAAGAGGAAGACTAGCATGTGGCCCGATAGCCAGGAGAGAGGAAGACAAGCATGCAGCCCGATGGCCAGGAGAGAAGAAGATGAGCATGTGGGCCGATGGCCGGGAGAGAAGAAGATAAGCATGTGGGCCGATGGCCAGGAGAGAGGAAGATGAGCATGCAGCCCGATGGCCAGGAGAGAGGAAGGCAAGCATGTGGGCCGATGACCAGGAGAGAGGAAGACGAGCATGTGGACCGATGACAGGAGAGAGGAATACGAGCATGTGGGCCGATGGCCAGGAGAGAGGAAGACGAGCATGTGGGCCGATGGCCAGGAGAGAGGAAGACGAGCATGTGGGCCGATGGCCAGGAGAGAAGAAGATGAGCATGTGGGCAGATAGCCAGGCAGAGAGGAAGATGAGCATGTGGGCTGATGGCCAGGAGAGAGGAAGATGAGCATGCGGGCCTGATGGCCAGGAGAAAGGAAGATGAGCATGCAGCTTGATGGCCAGGAGAGAGTAAGACGAGCATGTGGGCCGATGGCCAGGAGAGAGGAAGACGAGCATGTGGGTCGATGGCCAGGACAGAGGAAGATCAGCATGTGGGCCGATGGCCAGGAGAGAGGAAGACGAGCATGTGGGCCGATGGCCAGGAGAGAGGAAGACAAACACGTGGGTCGATGGCCAGGAGAGAAGATGAGCATGTGGGCCGATGGCCAGGTGAGAGGAAGACGAGAATGTGGGCTGATGGCCAGGAGAGAGGAAGATGAGCATGTGGGCCGATGGACAGTAGAGAGGAAGATGAACATATGGGTCGATGGCCAAGAGAGAAGAAGTTGAGCATGTAGGCCGATGGCCAGGAGAGAGGGGGCCAAGTATGCAGCCCAATGGCCAGGAAAGAGGGAGACGAGCATGCGCCCCCCCCCCCTAAACCATACCAGGCCAAATGCTCTCAACATGGAGGTTGCTTTGCCAGGACGGACCCCTTTGGCAAAGCACCTTGCCCCCATGTTGATAAGGAAATATCCTCTAACCCAGAACCCTGGCCCGGTGCAGAGTGATATGACAAAATAATATCGTATTACCTCCTCTGCTGCCAGTTCCACCAATGTCTCCTTTCTACTGCCTATTTATACCCTACATCACTTCCCGTCTGTCCCTGACATCACTTCCTGTCCATTTTCCATAGAGACTTGATGTGGGTAGAAGCGAGATCACCTCCTTAAGGAGCTCAGAGGAACTGCAGCCCCGAGAACGGTCTGGTCGTGTGACCCCGGCCTTGTGCTGGGTGTGTATGGACTGTATCCCCTTATAGATGGGGTCACCTCCACTCCCACCAAGAGGGAACCAGGACTGTTCAGTGAAAAGAATACGTAGACCTAATTTATGCTCGGCATCTGAAGACTTATAAATCCCTTTACATCAATTAGGATAAAAAACAAACAAACAACAAAAACAGTAATAGTGCAGCACTATAAGTGAGACTACCAAAAACGTACAACATTTTCACCCAGAAGAAATGAATGTGTTAACAACCGTCCGAAAACCAACAAATAAATTACATATAGTCCAATAATTCTTCTTGGTTCTCCACAGCGATGACCATAAACACACATGTGAAGTACTCTTCCATTTTGTAGATTGGACGTACTATTCACACGGGAAGAGTTGGGTTCAAATAGAAGGCATTTTAAGTAATACACGATTAGAGAGGATTATTTGGATACCACGAAAGTTTCGTATTATGGATGAGACTAGTCGTACGCTGACACGGGAGGTGTTACAAGTACGGGATGGAATGCACAAGCAAATGGGCTGGAAGTACGATTCACTCTCGATTCCCCTGGTGGGTAGCGAGTTTTTCCCACCAGGGAAGGATAAAATCTTGGGAAAATGGTTTAAAGATGTAGATGCACGTTTGGGGGTTATAGTAGTTAAGGGGGAGTTGTGCACTTTTCAAGATTTAAAGAGTAAAAAAGAGTTATTTGTGGTATTAGATCACTTGAGATATTATCAATGAAGACATTTTTTTTTTTAAGGTGCCCCAACCATTGAGGATGACGGAGGACATGCTCCCGTTTGATGAGATTTTGGGTTCTAGTATGGCCCCTGTGACGGGAGTCACATTGGGTGGGGGGCCTATGGAACCAAGCTTACTTTGGAGAGGTGGGGAGACCCATGTCTAGAAGATAGGTGGGGTGGGGGGGTTGTGGATTGTTTGGTGTTGTGTGGCTACATCCCATTGTTCTATTGTGTGTCTGGCTTAGGAGCAAACTATTATTGGATGTATGTGTGTATGTGTATTGGCTTAGTGGAGGGGGGTGTCTCCAGCAGCCCTCCCTCCTGATGGGACTGTCTGCTGGTGTGAAGTTTGAATATCTGTGTGTCTCTTGTTACTAAATGTAGATTGCCCTGCCCTGTGTCATTATGCAGGGAGGGGGGATTGTCCCCTGAGTGTATATATCTTGTATCTGTGTTCAAATAAACTAGTCTACCTTCTGGCTTACTTCAAATCTGGTGTCGTCTGCATCTTGGGGTAGCAATAGCCAGATTTACTGGTCTTGTGTTCCAGAGCCTGAGAAGCAGCTTCTTGACGGAGATACCCAGTCTTGGGTGTCTGGGGTCTGTTACATTGGTGCCAAGTGGTGGGTTTTTACTTCCTAGCTGTGAACACGTCCAAACCACCACCGGGATTCAAGATCAGGAAAGTAGACGTCGGTCACCCCAGTGGAGATATGGACCTGGCATCAGAGTTCCCGGGGCTGCTGCGGATCAATCTTGCAACATACCCCAGGACTGTGTGTGTGGATGAGTACCTGGAGCTCAGGCAGTGAATTTAGGTGGTGCTTTGGACTGGAGCCCTCCAGGTTACTGGTATGTACAAGGGCAACGGGCCAGGGACCATCGGAAGGTACGGATGCCATTCCTGGGAGAGCAACCACAGGAGCAATGGGGGACTGAGTTGGACAGGCTGGTCCAGCAGGAGATAAAGCTGGACAACAGATATCGGACTCTGCAATGGTAAGCAGAGCAGAAATATTTAGGGGTGACAACAGGATGCTCTCCAGAGTGATATGACTTTGGTGGCCCTGGATTGCTGTGGGAGAGCCTTACAGATCATTTTGTGTTTGGTGATGAAGGAGAACCTACCCTTGAGGACCTGAGAGAAGACACAGAGGCTATGTTCGGTCTCACAGGGGTCTCAGAGCTTGAACCAGATCTGGAATACCTGCTGATGAAAGAACAGGATCTGGAAAGGACATACAGGCAACTGTTAAAACATGTTCAGCAGCATGCCCAAGAATCAGCAGTGGAAATTCCAGAGATTGCCATCCCCAAACCTAAAGTTCTGAGAAATGGGCAGAGCTCTGCTAGTCTTTGCCCAGCACTTTTAACATCTTCTGGGTTCCACGGACAGGAGATGGTGAACCCCTACCCCCAAACACCAGTTCCAGAGACTGGGGATTTGATTGACTTTTCTGCTGAGGAAGAACCAGCTGATGCGCCTCCAGCAGAAGGGCTGGT
Source organism: Staurois parvus (assembly GCF_062004578.1). NCBI lineage: Eukaryota > Metazoa > Chordata > Amphibia > Anura > Ranidae > Staurois > Staurois parvus. The sequence goes on along the minus strand of NW_028317940.1, from coordinate 1,993,212 downwards.
ATCAAGGCATGGCGTTGTTGACCTCTGCCCACAGCAATCAGCACCGCAGGAGCTACAGGAAGAGGATGCAATCGGCACCTCACAACTGCAGCTTGAGCTGATGTCCGTGGATGGGACTTCGGTCTCCACTGACACAACCCCAGAAAAGGGTCAATTAAGACATTTTGCTTTGAAGTTGCCCCAACCATTGAGGATGACGGAGGACATGATCCAGTTTGATTAGATGTTGGGTTCTAGTATGGCCCCAAAACATGTCACTTCCGAGATATATAAGACTCTTACTGAATTAAAGGGGGCGGGTCCTCTGCTGTCTCACCGCTCTGTTGGAGGGGATGTGGTGCTAAGGGAACAATGACACATATATGGTGGGATTGGTCAAAAATTCAGGGGTTTTGGCAAGATATAATCCAATTTATACAAGAGATACTGGGGGCAACTCTACAGAAAGACACGTGGGTGTGTTTATTTTACAAGTCAGAAGTACCGGTGAAGCAGTATAAAAATTGTGTATTATACCATCTAATTAGCATGGCTAAAGGGCTTATTCCCAAATTTTGGCAGCTACAGAAGCCTCCAACAACGAGGGATTGGCTAGAAAGGGTCGAATACATAAACAAGATGGAGGAGTTATACCATATCGATGAAGCTAAGATGGGAAAATTCAGAAATTAATGGGGAACATGGTATGACTTCAAGGCATCTGGGAAATATATGGAAGTAGTTGGTGTTCCAGGGATCTGATCAGAGGTAGGAGGAACGTTTTGAAAGACCATAGCAGAAATAGGAAAAGGGAAAAGAAAGGTTGGAGGGAAAGAAAGAATAGTAAGAAAAGGAAGAGAGGACTGAGGAGAAGGGTTGTAGACACGGTCTGGACTGTTGGAAAGAGATGGGAAGAGTTATATGGACTGGGATAAGTTGTAAGGGGGGTTGGGAGCGGGGGGTGTAAGAGGGGAGGTGAACCTTAGTGAAATGTTTGTATTTTGGATGAAAATGGTATACTGATGTGTCTTTGTAATGAAAAAAAATTAATGAAAGATATAATATAAAAAAAAGAAATACTCTTCAGTTGATTACAACGCGTTCATTATCGTAAACAAGTAAATGCGCTCACCCCTCCATAGACCCCCTTTTTTTTTTTTAATGGTTGAACTAGATGGACTTTTGTCTTTTTTCAGCCAGACTAACTACAGTGGGGATCGAAAGTTTGGGCACCCCAGCTAAAAATTTGTATTAATGTGCATAAAGAAGCCAAGGAAAGATGGAAAAATCTCCAAAAGGTATCAAATTACAGATTAGACATTCTTATAATATGTCAACAAAAGTTAGATTTTATTTCCATCATTTACACTTTCAAAATAACCAAAAACAAAAAAATGGCGTCTGCAAAAGTTTGGGCACCCTGCAGAGTTAATATCTTGTACCGCCCCCTTTGGCAAGTATCACAGCTTGTAAACGCTTTTTGTAGCCAGCCAAGAGTCTTTCAATTCTTGTTTGAGGTATCTTTGCCCATTCTTCCTTACAAAAGTCTTCCAGTTCTTTGAGATTTCTGGACTGTCTGTCACGCACTGCTCTTTTAAGGTCTATCCATAGATTTTCAATTATGTTGAGGTCAGGAGATTGTGAAGGCCATGGCAAAACCTTCAGTTTACGCCTCTTGATGTAATCCCCCGTGGATTTCAAGGTGTGTTTAGGATCATTATTCATTTGTAGAAGCCATCCTCTCTTTAACTTCAGCTTTTTCACAGATGGCATCAAGTTACCATCCAAAATTTGCTAAAATTTTATTGAATCCATTTTTCCTTCTACTCGTGAAATGTTCCCTGTGCCACTGGCTGCAACATAACCCCAAAGCATGATTGATCCAACCCCTTGCTTAACAGTTGGACAGAGGTTCTTTTCATTAAATTCTGTGCCCCTTCTTCTCCAAACGTACCTTTGCTCATTCTGGCCAAAAAGTTCAATTTTAACCTCATCGGTCCACAGAACTTGTTTCCAAAATGCATCAGGCTTGTCTATATGTTCATTTGCAAAGTTCAAACAATGAATTTTGTGGTGAGGACGTAGAAGAGGTTTTCTTCTGATGACTCTTCCATGAAGACCATATTTGTACAAGTATCTCTTTATAGTGGAATAGTGTACCACAACTCCAGTGTCTGCCAGATCTTTCTGGAGGGATCGTGCAGTCAAACGTGGGTTTTGAATTGTTTTTCTCACAATCCTGCGAGCTGTTCTGTCTGATATTTTTCTTGGTCTTCCATATCTTGCTTTAACTTCCACTGTTCCTGATGACTGCCATTTCTTAATTACATTCCGAACAGAGGATATTGACATCTGAAAACGCTTTGCTATCTTCTTATAGCCTTCTCCAGCTTTGTGAGCGTCAACTATTTTCAGTTTCAGTTTTCTAGACAACTGCTTAGAAGAACCCATGGTGCTGATTGTTGGGGCAAGGTCAGATGAGTCTGGGCATTTAAAACCTTTGAGCTTGACATCACCTGGTCTTCCCAGACGATGATTGAGAACAATCCATGACACTGGCAGGTCTCAGCTTTGCAAAGGGGGCAGTGCATGCTATAAATTCTGCAGGGTGCCCAAACTTTTGCAGATGCCATTTTTTTGTTTTGTGTTATTTTGAAAGTGTAAATGATGGAAATAAAATCTAACTTTTGTTGACATATTATAAGAATGTCTAATCTGTAATTTGATGCCTTTTGGAGATTTTTCCATCTTTCCTTGGCTTCTTTATGCACATTAATACAAATTTTTAGCTGGGGTGCCCAAACTTTCGATCCCCACTGTATATAACTATGTAACCTCCACAGTATAAGAGGTCTAAAAATGCCACATGTATGCCCCTTTTTCAGCTGTTCCAGGGACTCCCCACCAAGGTCACCAGATTCTCCCTTCTTGGCTTTCGGAACTACTCTCTTCCTCCTCGCCTTCTCAGGGAAGTCCTTCCAGCCTCTTGGAAGATCCTCATGACATCCACCAGTCTGTCAGTACAAGGACTTGGACATCAAGCCCTGGGCAGAACTTCAGATTACAACCTTGTCTTCTGTTTATATACAGGTATGGACATGGTGGCAGGTGGACATCCTTAGCAATGGTCTCTACACCCTGAGGTGTTCCTGGACTTGTGTTACAGGTTGGGGACCTCCTGGCCTCCAGGTTCAACAAAAAGCTAGAGAGGTTTGTCTCTAGCAAAAACATTGGGTGCTCTGGTGGCTCATTGGTATCAGTATAACCGTATGAAGCCTTTCCTCCCCTAAAACTCGTTTGCTCTGCAGTATTGAGATGGAGGGAACTCTAATGATCCTGATAGCTCTTGACCAGCCTACGCAGGTGTAGTACTCCAATCTGATCAGACTCCTGGCGAGCCCTCCGTGGGCTCTTACAGTTTGTCTGGATCTTCTGTCCCAAGGAAAGGTTTACCACCCTGTTTCACAGTTGTTTGCTTTAATGGCATGGTTTTTGAAGCCTTGGTTGTGAAAGACAGAAGTGTCTTTGAATCGGGCATTCCCACAAAGCTAAAACCAGATAGTCTAGCTTCCCAAAAGTTCTGCCATCATGTATGAATGGTGCCAGGCAAAGAAGTTTTATTCAAGTGGGGCTGTCAAGGATGCAGGTCTATGGAGACTAGCTAACTAAGGCGATGATCTTGTTTGGTGTAGGAGGAAATAAGGGGAACTTACTGTAAAGCCAGCTGTGATATGCTCACCTCAACCTGCTATACCATTGGCCACCATTAGAGGAGGACTCCACCTCATATCTAGCTGCATGGCCACACACAGGCAGATACAAATCTTACATGCAAATCCTGTATAATAAAAAATAATACATGCAATCTGGTGCACTCTAAGGGTTGGGGAATTGTCTAGCAATTAGCACACCCTTCTGGGATTCCTCAAGCCATCCCACAAGCTAGAATCCTTGTGTTAACCACTCTTCCACCACCTAGCATTTTGTCCGCTCACTGGACTGCAAGGCAACCATATACACACAGATTTCCATCTGGCAGATCTGATAAGTTTACACTCTAAACCTTAATCTGCATGCAATCCGCCAACACACGGTGCCATTACATACAGAAAATAACAAGGAGCTTGGCCCAAGAACACAGACACAGGAATACAATCTCTCCAGGGATATGAATCCTAGCTTAGTACACAGAAGCCACTTATTCATTTTAGAATTTAATATCCCGAATGTGAACAGGTCATAAAGATATTGTCACGTACCTGATAGAAGTCTGAATTGACGAGGTCAGCCTCTCTTGTATCTCCAACCCAGACCCCACTGAAGGTGGAACAGATGGTGGTGAGGGACAGGAGAAACACGAGTGCCTGTGGATATTTATTACAGAACTTGTGGCTAGAGGTGTAACCTCGGTGAATCAAGCAGGGCATCCGATCAGGAACAGAGGAGATGCCGGAACGGCCAGCTGAGGTTAAGGAAGCACTCCACTGGAACTGCAAGATCTGGGTATGTGGCTTGCCGGAACTTCTGATAAGAGTGAGGCCGCAACACACCGTGAGCTGATATAATGGATAGCTAGGACAAGCACTCGGCAGGACTGTAGAGCCAAACTGGAGCTAGAAGTGTAGTCAGAGTAATAGCCAGGGTCAGCAACGAGCAGGTGATGAGCAGGGGTGGACTGACCTTTTGGGAACTCGGGCACTGCCTGAGGGCCCGGGGTCAGTAGGGGGCCCCATGAGATGCCCCTGGTACCTTTCATAGGCTTTTTTGGGTGTGGTTTGAGTGTGGGCAAGGACACAGGGGCCCCATGATCTCCAATTGTCCGGGGGCCCCATGAGTTGTCAGTCCATCCCTGGCGATGAGATACTGGAACATCAGACAGGGACAAGGTGAGGAGGAATACAGGATCAGAAACCGCAGAAGCAGAAACAGAATCCAAGAGCAGGTCAATGGCAAGCCGGGTCAGTACCGGATACACACAGGATACAGCAGGACACCGGGAATTAGCTGAAGACCAGTCAGCACTGACAGAGAGTAAGAGCCTCCTTTAAATAGTCCGTCTGGCGCCAGAAACTGGGCACGCTCCCATGTGTGCATGCACGAGCCTATGCTAATTTTTTATTAGCAATGCGCCCTTGCTCATTTCTATGCGCAATATTGCGTGCATGCGCATTTCTATGTGCCAGTTGCCGTACAGGAATTACAGATATGTACAAAGAGGAAATGTACAAAAATCCAAGGGAGGTGGAGAGGTAGCCAATGAGGAGGGTGTTGCAGTAGTCGAGGTGAAAGATCACAAAGGGGTTAATTAGTGGCTTGGTGGTGTCATTGGATCAGAAGGGTCATATTTTGCAGAGGTTACAGAGGTGAAGGTGGTATGATTTGGACAGTGATTTAATATGGGGCTAAAATAAGAGGTACGGGGTTACACCTAGCACTCTGACTTTGGGTGGAGGGAAGGATAGTTGTGTAAAAAGTAAGGAGAGAGCACAGGGGGAGGGTGGAGGACATATCGGATCAGTTTTGGAAGATTGAGTTTCCGAAAGTGGTGTCACCTCCATACTGATATGTCAGTAAATTACTGAAATGCAAGGATTCTGAGGAGGTGAGCTGAGGAGCAAGGGTAAGCTTGGGTTGTCATTGGCCAAATATGGCCATGTGGCCATATTAGGCCAATGATGTCATCCCTGCCCAACTGTTACGTGCAGCTGCGAGGTGGGAAATGTCATGTCCACAGATGATTGGGACAGAGGCCTGCTATTATGTGACAGTCTCCTGTGAGTTTGAGCCAATCTGAGTTTAGCCTGAACCTTGGTCCACCCTTACCAAGGAGTAGAGAGATAGACTTTGGTGTCATCAGCATAAAGATAGTATTTATGGGGCAGCACGGTGGCTAAAGGGTTAGCATTTCCACCTGGCAGTACTGGGGCCGTTGGTTCAAATCCCAGCCACGGCACCACCTGCCTGGAGCTTGCATATTTTTCCTGTGCCTGCGTGGGTTTCCTCCCACGCTCCAAAGACTTCCTGGAAGGTTAATTGTCCCTAGTATGTGTATGTATGAATGTGAGTTGGGGACCTTAGATTGTACGCCCCTTGAGGGTTAGGGACCTTAGATTGTATGCAGCCTAACAGGGACCTTAGATTGTACGCCCCTTGAGGGTTAGAGACCTTAGACTGCACGTCCCTTGAGGGTTAGGGACCTTAGATTGTATGCCCCTCGAGGGTTAGGGACCTTAGATTGTACGCCCCTTGAGGGTTAGGGACCTTAGATTGTACGCCCCTTGAGGGTTAGGGACCTTAGATTGTATGCCCCTCGAGAGTTAGGGACATTAGATTGTACACCCCTTGAGGGTTAGGGACCTTAGATTGTACGCCCCTTGAGGGTTAGGGCCCTTAGATTGTACGCTCCTTGACGGTTAGGGACCTTAGATTGTATGGCCCTTGAGGGTCAGGGACCTTAGATTGTACGCCCCTTGAGGGTTAGGGACCTTAGATTGTACGGCCCTTTAGGGTCTGGAACCTTAGATTGTACGCCCCTTGAGGGTCAAGGACCTTAGATTGTACGCCCCTTGAGGGTCAGGGACCTTAGATTGTACGCTCCTCGAGGGTCAGGGACCTTAGATTGTGCGCCCCTCGAGGGTCAGGGACCTTAGATTGTACGCCCCTCGAGGGTCAGGGACCTTAGATTGTACGCCCCTCGAGTGTCAGGGACCTTAGATTGTACGCCCCTTGAGGGTTAGGGACCTTAGATTGTACGCCCCTTGAGGGTTAGGGACAGATGTGAATGTACAATATATATGTAAAGCGCTCCATAAATTGACGGCGCTATATAAGTACCTGAAATAAATATTGGAGGCCCTAGGAGATTATCAACCAACCAAGGAAGTGTAGATGGAGAAGAGAAGTGGTCCTAGGACAGAGCCTTAGGGGAATCCTACAAAAAGAGTAAAGATAGAGTTGTAGGTGACACTGGAAACATGCTTAGATAGGTAGGAGAACAAAAAAAGAGCCGTCTTGGAAGGGAAGTTGATGGTCAACTATATCAAGGCAGCAATGTGATCCATTAGTATGAGTATGGAGTGGCAGCCATCGGTGTTAGTAGTTAGTAATTCGTGTTTACACTAACAGACGGTTCTCGGGGCTGCAGTTCCTCTGAGCTCCACAAGGGGTGATCTCACTTCTACCCAGACAGGAAGTCTCTATGGAAGACAGGAAGTGATGTCAGATACAGACAGGAAGTGATGTCCAGTATAGGAAGGAAGTTCTGGGTGAGAGGTGAGCCGGGAGGAAGTAGAGAGGAGACATTGGTGGAAGTGGCAGCAGAGGAGGTAATAAGATCTGATTTTCTATCTACACCCAGTAACCCCCCCATCACGTCCGTCCTCTTCCTCCACCGTCGCGTCCGTCCTCTTCCTCCACGGCCCCATCCATCCTCTTCCTCCACCGTCGCGTCAGTCCTCTCCCTCCATCGTCGCGTCCGTCCTCTCCCTCCATCGTCGCGTCCGTCCTCTCCCTCCATCGTCGCGTCCGTCCTCTCCCTCCATCGTCGCGTCCGTCCTCTCCCTCCATCGTCGCGTCCGTCCTCTCCCTCCATCGTCGCGTCCGTCCTCTCCCTCCATCGTCGCGTCCGTCCTCTCCCTCCATTGTCGCGTCCGTCCTCTCCCTCCACCGTCGTGTCCGTCTTCTCCCTCCACGGTCACGTCCGTCCTCTTCCTTCATGGTCACGTCCGTCCTCTTTCTCCACCGTCGCGTCCGTCTTCTTCCTCCACCGTCGCGTCCGTCTTCTTCCTCCACCGTCGCGTCCGTCCTCTCCCTCCACCGTCGCGTCCGTCTTCTCCCTCCACGGTCACGTCCGTCCTCTCCCTCCACCGTCGTGTCCGTCTTCTCCCTCCACGGTCACGTCCGTCCTCTTCCTTCATGGTCACGTCCGTCCTCTTTCTCCACCGTCGCGTCCGTCTTCTTCCTCCACCGTCGCGTCCGTCCTCTCCCTCCACCGTCGCGTCCGTCTTCTCCCTCCACGGTCACGTCCGTCCTCTCCCTCCACCGTCGCGTCCGTCCTCTCCCTCCACCGTCGCGTCCGTCCTCTCCCTCCACCGTCGCCTCCGTCTTCTCCCTCCACCGTCGCCTCCGTCTTCTTCCTCCACCGTCGCTTCCGTCTTCTTCCTCCACCGTCGCCTCCGTCTTCTTCCTCCACCGTCGCCTCCGTCTTCTTCCTCCACCGTCGCCTCCGTCTTCTTCCTCCACTGTCGCGTCCGTCTTCTTCCTCCACCGTCGCGTCCGTCTTCTTCCTCCACCGTCGCGTCCGTCTTCTTCCTCCACCGTCGCGTCCGTCCTCTCCCTCCACAGTCATGTCCGTCCTCTTCCTCCATAGTCACTGTGATGTCTTTTATCTCCGGTATTCTTGAAAGTGTCGGACTAATAGCACAGCCGACACAATGAAGAGACGGTAATGTATACACTTATCATTGAGGAACAATCACTGATAGTTATATTTTATACCCAAGATTGTATGTTACAATATCTTTTTATATTTTTAGAGTGGAAACTTTGGGGATCGTAATATTGCTAAAGAAGAATATAAGGAGAATGATGAGGAGTATGGTGTGATGAAAGAGCTTTCTGAAGGACTCCAGGATCGCTATGAGGGCATCATGATGGAACCACCTAGTAATGGGAACCCACCAGAGAGATGTTCCCGTCCTCTGTATTCCCGGGATTCCACACAGGAAGGTCACACCATCCCTCACCATCATCAGGTAGATGGATCCAGTCACGGGAACCCACCAGAGAGATGTCCCCGTCCTCTGTATTCCTGGGATTCCACACAGGAAGGTCACACCACCCCTCACCTTCATCAGGTAGGTGAGGAACAATCACTGATAGTTGTGATTTATACACAAGCTTGTTTGTTACAATGAATGTATTATTAAACAGAGTGAAAACCTCGGAGAATATAATATTGTTGTTAAAGAAGAGTATAAAGAGGAGGATGAGGAGTATGGAGTGATAAAGAAGCTTACAGAAGGACACAAGGATATGATGGAGCCACCTAATACCAGGAACCCACCAGAGAGATGTCCCCATCCTCTGTATTCCCGGGATTCCACACAGGAAGGTCACACCATCCCTCACCATCATCAGGTAGGTGGATCCAGTAATAGGAACCCACCAGAGAGATGTCCCCGTCCTCTGTATTCCCGGGATTCCACACAGGAAGGTCACACCATTCCTCACCATCATCAGGTAGGTGGATCCAGTCATGGGAACCCACCAGAGAGATGTCCCCGTCCTCTGTATTCCTGGGCTTCCACACAGGAAGGTCACACCATCCTTCACCATCATCAGGTAGATGAGGAACAATCACTGATAGTATCATTAGGATCTGTACATTATCTGCATTGTTACCATTGATGTCATTTTATTATATATTCAGAGTGGAAACCTGAGAGATTCTACAGTTGATGTTAAAGAAGAGATAAAAGAGGAGGAGGATGAGGATGGGGGGATGGAGGAGTCAGAGATTCCAGAAGGACACAAAGATCTGTACCAGAACACCATGGTGGAGTCATCCAGCTACAGGAACCCACCAGAGAGATGTCCCCGTCCTCTGTATTCCCGGGATTCCACACAGGTAGGTCACACCATCCCTCACCATCATCAGGTAGATGAGGAACAATCAGTGATAGTGCTATTTTATACACAAGCTTCTCTGATCGGGTTGGTGGGATTGAGGATCTAGAACATGAAAGTGACTTGTGGAGATGATTTGTGTACAAGATGATATTATGACCCTTCTCCTGGTTTAGGGTGAAGATCTGGTGGATATAAAAGTTGAGATTAAAGAAGAAGAATCGTATGTGGAGGATGATCAGCAGTCTATGGAGGAGGATGAAATAACGAGGGTAGTTATAGAGGAGGACACTCCTACAGAGATCAGCACAGGTGGGTCAAAATCGCCAAATACGTTCCTCCACTCATACCGCTCACCAATTGGTCCAGAGCAGGTCAGGGACCCCCAACTGCAGAAATGTTATCAAAGGCACAAGCAACACTTTGCTTCCTGGTGTCACCTACAGCAGATAAAGTATCCATTCTTCTCTCTAGAACACCTCTGCCAACATTCCCAACTGATATTGAAAGTAATCAACCCCAGCGCTGCCACATAGATTCACCAAGCTCCATAGCACTTGGACCATTATACCTCAGACCCCCAACTCATAGATTCTGCTTTCACCCACCTTGTCCCCCCGTCACAGCGCTTCTCTTCCCAATTTATTCATCCTTCAAGATCATAGCATCTCCCTCCCAATCACTTGGCCTTCAGGCATACTGTGATTAACATCCACCATTTCACAGTGCTTCCCACTGTCCTAAAACCTGGTCACAGCTACTCCCTCCAACCCACTTCAACCTTACTCACAATACATTCCTTCCAGCCGTTTCACCCATCTCCCACCCACCCATCTTTCCAATTGGTTGCAGCACCTTCCCACCTAGCCCCCAAGCTTACCTACATACCCTGGTCAAACCGTCTGCTTGCCAGCCACCTCATCCCAAAGCTCACAGAAAATGACGAGTGACAAGTCAATAGCCCAGTAATCGTTATCTTCAGTCCAGTCTTCATCTTGGTTGTCCTCCCCCCATCCTCACTCTCTGACCTCTGGTGAGGCTCAGCCCCGCTGTTCTTCATGACTAAATCATGGACTAAATCAGGAAGTGCAGTACTTATTGTGTTGGGAAGATGGCGATGAGTGATAGAGGGAGTGGGAACCCTCGTCCTATAATCCCCTCACTCTCTGACTAAGGTCCATGAATAAAGAAATGACCTGGTAGGAGATCAGAGGAGCCATTTCCTAGTTCCCTTGAGGGTGGAATTGTAAGCTCCTCAGAGACCAAGCTGCCTGATGTGGGCGGAGTCATGGTTTGGATGGTGGTCTTCAGGATGGGGGGGGGAGCCAATACCCCAATGATGGTGGTCTTCAGGATGGGGAAAGAGCCAATACCCCAATGATGGTGATCTTCAGGATGGGGGAGGAGCCAATATTCCAATGATGGTGTTCTTCAGGGTCAGGATGGAGAGGAGCCAATATCCCAATGATGGTGGTGTTCAGGATGGGGGGAGGATCCAATACCCCAATGATGGTGGTCTTCAGTATGGGGGAGGAGCCAATACGCCAATGATGGTCTTCAGGATGGGGAGGGGTCAACCCAATGATGGTGGTCTTCAGGGTCAGGATAGGGAGGAGCCAATACCCCAATGATGGTGGTCTTCAGGGTCAGGATGGGGAGGAGTCAATAACCCAATGATGGTGGTCTTCAGGGTCAGGATGGGGAGGAGCCAATACCCCAATGTTATTCAGGATGGGGGAGGAGACAATACCCCAATGATAGTGGTCTTCAGGATGGGGCAGGGGCCAATACCCCTACGATGGTGGTCTTCAGGATGGGGGAGGAGCCAATACCCCAATGATAGTGGTCTTCAGGATGAGTCCAGTCTTCCTCTTGGTTGTCCTTCCCCCATCCTTACTCTCTGATCTCTGGTGGGGCTCCTGTCTAGTATTCCTCTTTGTCTTTGTATTCTAGTCCATGGCCGGGAGATGAGGAAAACCTCAGAGGATTGTTTCACTTTGTCTCCAGACTGGAAAGTCGAAGATGAGGACATCACACAGTATAGTCCAGGAGAAAACCCAGCTCCCTCCAATGTCCATCCGGCACCACCCAGTGTAGATGGACCATCGGATTCCTCGTATCCTGAGGAACCTCAGACTGTGAGGGACACTGCCAACCTTCAGGCAGATAAGAGGTATTCCTGCCCTCAGTGCGGAAAATGTTTTCGTTATGAATCCCGCCTTCGTAAGCATCTAAGATGCCACTTGGGTGAGCGGCCCTTTACCTGTCCTGAATGTGGGAAACGTTTTAGTCTCAAGTCCGGTCTTGACGTCCATATGAGATCCCACACAGGTCAACTTCCATATTCCTGCACCGAGTGCGGACGGTGTTACCCTACAAAATCACAACTCGTCATCCATCAGAGATCTCACACCGGCGAGAGGCCATTTTCCTGCCCTCAGTGCGGGAAATGTTTTTCAGACAAGTCCTATCTCTCCAAACATCAGAGATTACACACAGGCGAGAGACCGTATGGGTGCCCCGAGTGCGGAAAATGCTTCCCGCGAAAGTCAGGGCTTGTCATGCACCTAAGATGTCACACCGGGGAGAAGCCGTACTCCTGTCCTCTGTGCGGGAAATGCTATTTTCGGAAATCGGAACTTGACAAGCATCAAAGAACGCACACTGGGGAGAAGCCGTTTAAGTGCTCAGAGTGTGGGAAATATTTTTCACAGAAGGGACATCTTACCAGGCACCAGAAATTGCACACGGGCGAGAAGCCGTATGTATGCTCGGAGTGCGGGAAATGTTGTTTGCTGGAATCAGAACTTATCATACATCAGAGGTCTCACACGGGGGAGAAGCCGTTTTCCTGTCCTGAGTGCGGGAAATGTTATACACAGAAGTCTTGTCTTAACAAACATCTGAGGACCCACACATCCCTCCAGGAGTATTAGTGTCCTGAGGGCAAGGACTATGTGGATCAGTGTGTGCCGAACACCAGAGCTACACAAAAGATTAAAGAAAGGTGCAAAGGCCTAGTGCATTGTGTTGTGTACACACCGGAACACCGGAAGGTCTTCAACACAATGAAATCCAATATCAGATGAACATCGTAGATTAGCTGACGTGTTTCGGGGGCTATATCCCCTTCTTCAGAGCAAAACTGCCAAAGAAACACCAGCTGACGTTTTTCGGGGGCTATACCCCCTTCTTCAGAGCAAAACTGCTAAAGAAACACCAGCTGACATGTTTTGGGGGCTATACCCCCTTCTTCAAAGCAAAACTGCAAAGAAACACCAGCTGACGTGTTTCGGAGGCTATACCCACCTTCTTCAGAGCAAAACTACTAAGGAAACACCAGCTGAAGTGTTTCAGGGACTATACTCCCTTCTTCAGAGCAAAACTGCCAAAGAAACACCTGCTGACATGTTGAGGGGACTATACACCCTTCTTCAGGGCAAAACTTCAAAAGAAAAACCAGCTGATGTGTTTCGAGGACTATACCCCCTTCTTCAGAGAAAAACTGCAAAGGAAACACCAGCTGATGTGTTTCGAGGACTATACCCCCTTCTTCAGAGAAAAGCTGCAAAAGAAACATCAGCTGACGTGTTTCGGGGACTATACCCTCCTTCTTCAGAGCAAAACTACTAAGGAAACACCAGCTGGCGTGTTTTGGGGACTATACTCTCTTCTTCAAGGCAAAACTGTCAAAGAAACACCAACTGACGTGTTTCGGAGGCTATACTCTCTTCTTCAGAACAAAACTGCCAAAGAAACACCAGCTGACGTGTTTCGGGGGCTATACCCCCTTCTTCAGGGCAAAATTGTCAAAGAAACATCAACTGATGTATTTCGGAGGCTATACACTCTTCTTCAGAACAAAACTACTAAGGAAACACCAGCTGACGTGTTTCGAGGACTATACTCCCTTCTTCAGAGCAAAACTGTAGCAGAAACACCAGCTGACGTATTTCAGGGGCTATACCCCCTTCTTCAGCGCAAAATTGCAAAAGAAACAGCTGGCATGTTTCGAGGACTATATTCCCTTCTTCAGAGTAAAACTGCAACAGAAACACCAGCTGCCGTGTTTCGGGGGCTATATCCCTTTCTTCAGAGCAAAACTGCCAAAGAAACACCAGTTGACGTGTTTTGGGGGCTATACCCTCCTTCTTCAGAGCAGAACTGCCAAAGAAACACCAGCTGACGTGTTTCGGGGACTATAAATCCCTCCTTCAGAGCAAAACTGCCAAAGAAACAGCTGACGTGCTTCAGTGGTTAAACCCCCTTCTTCAGGGCAAAACTGCCAAAGAAACACCAACTGCTGTGTTTCGGAGGCTATACCCCTTTCTTCAGAGCAAAACTGCAAAAGAAAAACCATCTGACGTTTCGGGGGCTATACCCCCTTCTTCAGAGCAAAACTGCAACATAAACACCAGCTGACGTGTTTCGGGGGCTATACCCTCCTTCTTCAGAGCAAAAGTACTAAGGAAACACCAGCTGACGTGTTTCGGGGGCTATACCCCTTCTTCTTCACAAATGATAATGCACTAGACTTTTGCACCCTTTTTTAAACCTTTTTGTGCCTTTGCAAGATTCCCCGATCTCAGGAGGGCAGCATTGGCTCTATGCACTGGTCCAGTCTGGGAATTGATGGTTCCCACCTGTGGTTAGCAGTCCATCTGGTCTCTATGGAACCCCTTGTGGTGTCAAGTCGTTATCTTGATGAGTGGATACACCAGAGTTCTTCTGAGGTTCAAATTCCAACCATTTGTTTGTTGACTATCGATTATTCCTTGGTGAAAGCTCAACATTGGAACCATGAAAACCCAAATTTCTTCTTTTTTGCCTCTAAATAAACTGACACAACAGTCATTTAGCTCCAGGAAGTCCCACGGTCTGTCCTGTTTCACAGACCTCGGGTTGTATTTTAGAAGATCCAACCATCCAATCATTTTGGGCCTTGGAAAGGTTACCACCACCGGACGAAGATCATAAAGCCGAAGTTTATTCTGCTCACATGCCTTCCCTATTTCCCCTGTCACCCCGAAATGATTTAATAAAACTTTTATGCTTTTATTACGACTTACGTCTGATCCAATGATGTTAGCGCTTGGTCTCTGTGCTTCTGTATGAAATAGTGGCAGATCACGGCTGGTGGGAGGGGGCTGTACGTAGCTTCCTGAAATCATCACAGCACCCTACCTCAGTCCCTTTCAAAAGCCCTCCGCACCGATGCGAGCAGGGGGCTGGCTTTTGGGAGGAGTTATGAGAATGTGAAAATGCCTTGATGGGTGGGTGTCAGTTTGGAGAAGTGGGTGTGCCTAGATGGGCATGTGGCTTGCAGGGGCATATTTACAACAAGGCATTTGCCTAGGGTGGTATTTTTCAAGGGGGGGCAGCACCGCCCCCCCCCCCCATCCCAGGAAGAAGGGACACTTGTGGCATGGGGACCAGGTGGGAGCTGAGAGAGGCTGCGGATGGTGTATGTAGAGCCCAACTCTTGTTCCCGGGGATGTCCGGATCTCCGAAGGTGGCTTTCTCTCGCCGGGGGGGCGGGAAATGCGTGTTAGTGGAAGGCTCTCTCGGAGGGGTGTTGTTGGTCACTGTCAGGCTTTCTACGTGACCTTCAAACTTTAGAGGGGCTGGACTGTGGCAAGTGGGAGTAGAAAATGTCCTGGTGTCAGTGGGAGTAAACCATTCAGTAGGCTTAGTGGTCAGTGAGAGTGAAAAAATTACATCATTGGTGTCAGTGGGAGGAACAGTGCCCCATCATTGGTGTCAGTGGAAGGAATAGTGTCCCATCATTGGTGTCAGTAAGGAATAGTGCCCCATCATTGGTATCAGTAGGAGGAATAGTGCCCCATCATTGGTGTCAGTGGGAGGAATAATGCCCCATCATTGGTGTCAGTAAGAGGAATAATGCTCCATCATTGGTGTCAGTAGGAGGAATAGTGTCCCATCATTGGTGTCAGTGGGAGGAATAGTGCCCCATCATTGGTGTCAGTGGGAGTAATAATGCCCCATCATTGGTGTCAGTAGGAGGAATAGTGCCCCATTGTTGGTGTCAGTGGGGGGGAATAGTGCCCCATCATTGGTGTCAGCGGGAGGAATAGTGTCCCATCATTGGTGTCAGTGGGAGAAATAGTGCTGCATCATTGGTGTTCGTGGAAGGAGGGGTAGTGACCCATCATTGGTGTCAGTAGGAGGAATAGTGTCCCATCATTGGTGTCAGTAGGAGGAATAGTGTCCCATCATTGGTTTCAGTAGGAGGAATAGTGTCTCACCATTGGTGTCAGTGGGAGGAATAGTGCCCCATCATTGGTGTCAGTGGGAGGAATAATGCCCCATCATTGGTGCCAGTAGGAGGAATAATGCCCCATCATTGGTGTCAGTAGGAGTAATAGTGCCCCATTGTTGGTGTCAGTGGGAGGAATAGTGTCCCATCATTGGTGTCAGTGGGAGAAATAGTGCTGCATCATTGGTGTTCGTGGAAGGAGGGGTAGTGCCCCATCATTGGTGTCAGTAAGAGGAATAGTGCCCCATTGTTGGTGTCAGTAGGGGGGAATAGTGTCCCATCATTGATATCACTAGGAGGAATAGTGTACCATCATTGGTGTCAGCGGGAGGAATATTGGGCCCCATTGTTGGTGTCAGTTGGGGGAATGGTATCCCATCATTAGTATCAGTGGGAGGAATAGTGCCCCATCATTGATGTCAGTTGGAGGAATAGTGCCCCATCAGCGGTGTCAGTTGGAGGAATAGTGCCCCATCAGTGGTGTCAGTTGGAGGAATAGTGCCCCATCAGCGGTGTCAGTTGGAGGAATAGTGCCCCATCAGCAGTGTCAGTGGGAGAAATAGAGTCCCTTCATTGGTGTCAGTGGGAGGAATAGAGTCCCATCATTGGGGTCAGTGGGAGGAATAGAGTCCCATCATTGGTGTCAGTGGGAGGAATAGAGTCCCATCATTAGTGTCAGTGGGAGGAATAGTGCCCCAAGGGCAGGACAAGCACATAGGGGCAATACAAACTGCTGAGGCCCATTCTGAGTTTCTGTAATGACATTTCATGGACTCGCCTGCTGCATCATTTCTTCACTTTGATCTTCGGGGTGTCTTTGAATTCAGTCCTCTGTAGGTCGATCATTTTCATTTCCATCAAATGATGGGGCGTTCTTACATTCCTCACCCATCACCCCATCCATGTCAGTATAGAGATCCAGCAGGAGATTCCTCCCCATGAGGTCTGATGGGTTTTCAGAATCTTCAATATATAAAATATTTAAATCCCTTGGCATAAGTCCATGAACAATCTTTTCGTAATTTTTAGGAGCTTTCTTCAAGGTCTCAAAGGATTTCCCCCCAATCTCCTGTAAGGCTATTTATTATCTTGGTTACAGAAAAAGCCACTGAAGAATCCATAGGTTTGGAGGCTGACACACCTTCTAGCTCAGTATGGAGCCTCTACACAATGACAGTTTCCTGATGGCTTGGTGTGCAAGCTCAGTATAGAGCTGCTACATCACAGTTCCCTGATGATTCGGTGTGCAAGCTCAGTATGGAGCCACTGCACATTGACAGCTTCCTAGTGACTCATTATGCAAGCTCAGTATGGAGTCACTACATGACATTTTCCTGATGGTTTGGTGTGCAAGCTCAGTATGGAGCCACTACATGACAATTTCCTGATCGTTTGGTGTGCAAGCTCAGTATGGAGCCACTACATGACAATTTCCTGATGGTTTGGTGTGCAAGCTCAGTATGGAGCCACTACATGACAATTTCCTGATGGCTCAGTGTGCAAGCTCAGTATGGAGCCATTATGCAATGACAGTTTACTGATGGCTCAGTGTACAAGCTCAGTATGGAGCCATTAAATTACAGTTTCCTGATTGCTCAGTGTGCTAGCTGAGCATGGAGCCACTACATGTGTTTCCTGATGGCTCGGTGTGCAAGCTCAGTATGAAGCCATTACACAATAACAGTTTCCTGATGGCTCGGTGTGCAAGCTCAGTATAGAGCCCCTACACATTGACAGCTTCCTGATGGCTCATTATGCAAGTTCGGTAAGAGCCACTACATGACAGTTTACTGATGGCTCAGTGTGCAAGCTCACTATGAAGTCACTACAAAATGACAGTTGCCTGCTGGGGATGCAGAAATCACAGCAAAGATAGTGGCACCCAGCAGCATTCTCGGGTCTATCGGATATCTACATAAAATAAGGACACTTACCTGTCCAGGAATTCAGTGCCGTCCTCACCCGAGATGGTTCTTCACCAGTATTTGATTACCCGGCCCCCGCATGGGAACAAATGGAAGTCAGTTATGAGTCCTAGTGGCCTCACAGTTGGCTTTCTACTGTGCATGCTCAAGCATGATGGGGGGGGGCCTGGAGAGAAGTGGGAAGGCTCACAAGGCTGGGGGGACAGGAGGACATACGATCAGTCCACTTGTGAGATCAAACACAGGACAGGACAGCGCATCCCCACCCCATTGGTCCAATCAACAGTGCTCAGGGCATTCCTTGCTCCGCAGTTGCACATACACAAAATGTTGGTATGCTCATGGCATCATTGACCTAATGTCACATGGCCAAATTAGGTCAATCACATTGACCTACTAAGGTCATGTGGCCTTACTAGGTCAATGACCTCACAAACATCTCTGCCACGTTGCGTATGTGCAGGTGCCAGGCAGAGAATACCCCAGGCAAAGATGATTGGGCTAATGTGGAATGTGATCATGTGACAGCTTCCCACTGGGTACTGCCAAACTGGGATTGGACAGAACCCATCTCATCCCTGGTGACGATCATTCCTAAGTGTCAGGGTCCTGTCCACGGCAGAAGTTCTAGAAGATCTGGCATTTCTGCCAGTACTCTGCATGGCCGCAGAAGGACACATCAGCCTCAGTTTGGTGCCAGACGGCCTTTATAAGGAGGCTCATCACTTCCTCAAGTTGCGGGATGATCTCTAGCTCCCCATGTTCTGTTCCTGTTTCCTGTGACTTTGACCCGTGATTTCCTGTTACCGACTCGGCTTGCTCTTGGACCTGTCTACTCTGCTTTACCCCTGATCTGACCTCGGCTTGGCTTACGGATACTCTCTCTCGCTCCTCTGTGTATGACCTCGGCTATCCCATCTGACTACGTCTGCTCTGATTCCCACCTGGTACCTGACCTTGGCTTGAACCAACTACCCAGTAAACATCTAAATCCTGGAAGGGCTTGCATACCACGCACAGGCGCCTCCTGTCTGCAGACCTATCCCCGTGCACCAGCTGTGCTTCTGAGTGGACCACCAACCAGCACTCCTACAGGCAACATGTGCCACTTTGGGCCTGACTCCCGCTGTCCCACTCTCAGGAGAGTCTGGAACTTAGCCACAAGGGAAGCCCTCTCTCCATTGGTCTCCATCACCAGGTATGTGATACTAAGAGGAGAAGTTCCTTCATACCAGTGAGGTTCTGCTAGCAGAACATGGACTCTTCATCCACGTGAGAATTATGGGCCTAATGGTGAAGGATATTTTACAGCTTTTTCCCCTCTTCATTGGGTGGACAGCTCACAAATATGTG
This sequence comes from Staurois parvus, assembly GCF_062004578.1. Lineage (NCBI taxonomy): Eukaryota > Metazoa > Chordata > Amphibia > Anura > Ranidae > Staurois > Staurois parvus. Next base: position 1,974,051 of record NW_028317940.1, on the reverse strand, counting down.
TACTGCAAGTGCTAAAATGAACTATTACAGTTCATAACTTGGACGACGCTCACCTACGAGCCTAGAACTTGTGATGATGAGCTTTAAGGCCTAGTTGACATAGGCTTCAGCTCATAAATACCAGTCTAAAGTGCATCATCAATCTAATGTGGTCACATGTACAGCCGGGGCTGAACTGGTAGCAACAAGAAGGGGTGACTATTTTTTATTATCTCTCGTAATAAAAAAATATAAAAAATGACGGGGAAACCCAAAACTCATGGGTTTCAGTAACATTTTGACTCCTGAAGCCAGATTGGAAAGTAGATGTGTTTATTATACGAGCGTGTAGCTAGACCTCCGTGCAGGGAGAGCAGGACCATACATGGTGTTGGATACAAAGTAATGCTTTGTCTTGGAAATCTAATACAATTTATATGTCCTAGGACAGTGGTGGGCAACCTTTTTTTTCAACTGAGCCAAATCTCGCCAAAACCACGATTGAAATTTATTTTGAGAGCCACATTTTTAAAACTGAAAATACATCCCCCATATAGTAATTCATCCCCCATATTGTGTCAATTCACTTACCTTTGCTCCGCGCTTTTTTCTCGCCGTGGTCCCGCGCCGTTCTGGTCTTCAGGGCGGACTGTGAGAGGAGAGGAGTTCGTCACGCTGCCCCGCTTACATCCTGGCTGCCCCGCCTACATCCTGACAGCTGCAGAGTCCTGACTTTTGGGGCGGCCGCCCGAGAGGGGGGAGGGGGGCGGCCGCTCGAGAGGGGGGAGGGGGGCGGCCGTCCGAGAGGAGGGAGGGGAGCGGGCGCCCGGCACACAGAAGAGCCGCATTTAAGTTTGTAAAGAGCCGCGGCTTGCTGACCACTGCCTAGGATGTGTGGGAACCTCACTGTCTGACTGCTTTGAAGTTTCTTTCTGGTTTGTGGTGGAGTTCATTGAAATGTAAATGGGCTTTCACACAAGTATGTTACTTCCCATAGCTCCTTTAGATAACAGTCTTCAAAGCTGGAGGTGTAAATCGCATTCTAACACAAGAAATCCAGCTGGGACACAAGAAGACTTCTAAGAACCAAATATACAGTCAGGTCCATAAATATTGGGACATCGACACAATTCTAATATTTTTGGCTCTATACATCACCACAATGGATTTGAAATAAAACGAACAAGATGTGCTTTAACTGCAGACTGTCAGCTTTAATTTGAGGGTATTTACATCCAAATCAGGTGAACGGTGTAGGAATTACAACAGTTTGCATATGTGCCTCCCACTTGTTAAGGGACAAAAAGTAATGGGACAATTGGCTTCTCAGCTGTTCCATGGCCAAGTGTGTGTTATTCCCTCATTATCCCAATTACAATGAGCAGATAAAAGGTCCACAGTTCATTTCAAGTGTGCTATTTGCATTTGGAATCTGTTGCTGTCAACTCTCAAGATGAGATCCAAAGAGCTGGCACTATCAGTGAAGCAAACCATCATTAGGCTGTAAAAACAAAACAAACCCATCAGAGAGATAGCAAAAACATTAGGCGTGTCCAAAACAACTGTTTGGAA